>NC_085873.1:54844378-54845904 GCF_034702125.1 Engraulis encrasicolus | reverse complement strand
TGTCAGCGGTGTAGTCCACTTTTTATGGTGGCTATACTGTGTATTTGAGGATGTTTTGAAGTGGGTATACTGTATATTTGAGGATTTTTTTGAAGTGGGTATACTGTATATTCTGATCCATTCTAAATAATGGATCAATCAATTTTAAGTGGGTATACTGAAATCCCAGACATATTAAAGTGGGTATACTCCGTATACCTGCGTTCTACGTAGACTACACCAATCTACTCTCAGATCCCACCGAGGGCATAAAAGCTTCTACCACCAGGCTGCTTTCCTCAGCTTCTGCCACCAGGCTGCTTTCCTTCTGCCACCAGGCTGCTTTCCTCAGCTTCTGCCACCAGGCTGCTTCCTTCAGCTTCTGCCACCAGGCTTTCCTTCAGCCACCAGGCTGCTTCCTTCAGCTTCTGCCACCAGGCTGCTTTCCTCAGTGAACAGAAACAGATTACAGGGCTGGACTGGTCATCTGGCATAGCGGGCATTTCCCGGTGGGCCCCGCACCCTCGTGGGCCCCTATTGGCTATCTGGCATAGCGGGTATTTCCCGGTGGGCCCCGCAACCTTGTGGGCCCCTATTTTCAGAAATGTAAAAAAAAAAGTGTTACTCTAGGATGTGTGTGGGTGGGGTGGGGGGGCCCCGCTGAGCCAAAAGTGCACAGGCCCTATTTCTCCCCCAGTCCAGCCCTGACTGATTATGTACCTCTACTTCAGAGTTCAGAGAACGGCAACTNAACTCTAAACTCTCTCTGTCTCTGTCTCTGTCTCTGTCTCTGTCTCTCTTTCTCTCTCTCTCTCTCTCTCTCTCTCTCTCTCTCTCTCTCTCTCTCTCTCTCTCTCTCTCCCATATCCCTGTCTGGTTGTTTGCTTTTTAAGCAAGACTTACTTAAAACAGGAAAAGCTGTAGTGCACAAGCGTTATCTTGTCAATAATCATAAAACATTGGTGCTTGGCAGCGTGAGACGTGTTGCATAATTACCTGCTGTGCACCTCTTCAATTAGTCAGCTAGTTGGAGCAGAACACTATAACCATGACAACCATATGCTCAGCATTCTGCTGCTCCAGAGAGGAAGACTCTTCATGTATTCCTCTTGGGACGAAGACTCTTCATGTATTCCTCTTGGGAGGAAGACTCTTCATGTATTCCTCTTGGGAGGAAGACTCTTCATGTATTCCTCTTGGGAGGAAGACTCTTCATGTATTCCTCTTGGGAGGAAGACTCTTCATGTATTCCTCTTGGGAGGAAGACTCTTCATGTATTCCTCTTGGGAGGAAGACTCTTCATGTATTCCTCTTGGGAGGAAGACTCTTCATGTATTCCTCCAGGACTTAGAGCCTGTGGGGTTGAGGAGGGGTGGTGTTGGTGTTGGGGGTGGTGGTGGGGGGGTGTTTGGGGGGGTGTCTCTAACTAGACAAGTCATGTATACAGGGAAAAGACAACATCATAAGAGCCTGGGGGGTTGAGGAGGGGGGGTGTTGGTGTTGGGGGGGGGGGGGTTGGGGGGGGTGTCTCTAACTAGACAAGTCAT
>NC_085873.1:54814378-54836878 GCF_034702125.1 Engraulis encrasicolus | reverse complement strand
CAAGAGTACATGTGACTGCAACCAGTAAGTGTATTTTGCTACATTTGTTACTAATTGTGTTCTGTAAAAGAAATTGTCTATTTGTGTGTATGTGTTTCATGCTGTAGTGAAGTTAGTAAAGTCAGCTGTAGTATTGTGAAGAGGTCAGGTGACCAATTATCAGGGCCACACCCACAGAAACTAGGCTTTGTTTTTCTAATTGCTGTGGGCAGTGCAAGTCACTTCACCCCAGGAGTTAAATAGCCAGACTAAGTGCCAAGGTGTAGGACAAGCCTGCCTCACTTGACACTGTGGGCAGTGCTCATTGAGTGGCTCATTGATCTGAAGGACCTACTAACGCCTTATGTTACTGGAAGAGAACTGCGCTCATCCAGCACAAGCCATCTGGCTCTGCCATCCAGTCGCTCTAGGTACTCCCAGTCAAGATTGTTCTCCGTTGTGATACCCAAGTGGTGGAACAGTCTCCCAGAGGCAGCAAGACTAAGCACATCTCTTGCAGCCTTCAAGAAACAACTAAAGACATTCCTCTTTCGAGAGAATCTACTAGACTAATGCTTGAACTGGCCTTGCCCCAGGGCAGACTCCTGACATGATGTTTAGTTTAGTTTAGTTTAGTTTGTGTGTGCATGTGCATGTGTGTGTGTGTACTCTTTATGAAAAAATAAAATAATAATTAACCCTCTTTGCAACTGCACTTGTTGTTCTGTATATCTCCTGTGCACTTTGTATTTGCTTGTGATGTTGGCTTGATTATGTCCTCTTTTGAAAGTCGCTTTGGTTATAAAGCGTCCGCTAAATGCAATGTAATGTAATGTAATGTAATATGCAATACCAGGTTCAGTGTAATAACCAATGTACAATATTTAATACCATGTAATACTAGTGTAATACCAGTGTAACAATATACAATACCACTTACACAAAAATACACGATGTAGTACAAAATTGGTACATGGTGTTACACTGGTATTACATGGTATCAAATATTGTTACAATGGTTATTACACTGTACCTAATGTGGTATATTCACTGTAATAGTGAACCATTAAAACCATTTGCCCCATTTTTTGCTTCATTTTCACAATAGTCATTTGGTTTTAAGCCTATGCACGTCATTGATCTATGTATAGATATTAAATAAATTTCTTTAATATTTTGTATTTATCATATACGTTTATGAAAAGGTGGACGGGAGTGGTAGGAATGATGGGGGACTGGAAGCGTCGCGTTTCGGGGATATACCTTAACACTAGAACTACCAGGATTTTTCTGCCTACCTAGAAGTACCAGAGAGGGGTCATTTGACCCTGCAGCTTTTACCTAATACACTAATCACTCATTTTGTTATGGTAATGAGGCTGTTAGGGGCAATGTGGGGTGAGGGGTGAGGGGGTCACACCTTACAGTGCTAACAGCCAAGACAAACAGGGACAGACAGCTTCTTCCCAAGGGCTGTCAGCCTCCAAAATCACCAGAGGTAAATAGCAACTTGCATGAAGATATCAGCAGCAAAGAGCACAGTTTGGCGGACAGTGTGTTACAGTTTTTCTCCATTGGTTTGGCTCATTTCTTGAAACTGAGATGTCATTCTCAAAACATGGACAGATCCCAAAACTAATTTGCAGTTCCTCACAACAGAATGGCATTTATCATTGTTTTCATCAAATTTCAAATGCTTTTGTACATGTCTCAATTATTTAGTAGGCTACATCCTTGCAAATTGCTATGTACAAGTATCCTACAGTTAACATAATCAGCTTACATTTAGTAGAATTTTCAAATTAATGTACCTTGCTGATCCCAATTGGTTGATTCTCAGTGTAATGGTTGTCCTGAAAACATGTCAGCACATTTTCTTCATACAAGTCATCAATGAACGTGTGAATGTCCCATGTGATCATGACGAATCATATGACTGCAACCAGATAATGGTTGAATTACAGTTTTTCTCCATTGGTTTGGCTCATTTCTTGAAACTGATATGACATTCCTATAACCATTGGGTCATTTGGCCAAACATTCTTACACTTCTGCACAACAGTTCAGATAACTAGCAAAATGTCATATACCTCCCAAAACACCTCATTCTTGCATCAGCACTAAACCGTCTCACATATAAATAGTCAGTAGCATCAAAATGGCATAGATCCTTCTCAATTGCTTTGGCTCATTTGCATTCATTTAGTCCTTCTGTCAAAATAAACTGGGTGGTTCAGCATAACTACATGGATCCTCATCACTCGCTCATATCACCCCAAAAACAGTTTACCCATGTGTCAAAACTAAATTTCTTCCCCACATACAGTATATCATCAGTACCCCCAAAATACATTGTCCCTTTGCCATTGTGTAAGCACTGCCAGTCAAAATGGTTAGGTGTTTTATCTACGTTCAGCTAACAGATTTCGACTATGTATAAAAATGAAAAAGTGAGTGAAACCATTGAAGTTTGACAACACAGATAATTTACCAAGGACATTTATCAGTAACTTTCTTTACTGTAAATTCATATACAGAAAGTAATGCCCATATATCACAGGTTTCTCATGGGTTTGGCTCATTTCTCAAAACAGAGATAATATTCTCAAAATAACATGGACAAATGCCAAAGCAACTAGCAATTGTTCAAAACAGAATGTCGTTTGAAAAAATGTCATGAAATTAGCCAAATAACAGAGGACAATGTAGTATACACTGTTGTAAAATTATTTTACTAACTAGTAAAGTTACAATACCATCTGACCTGTTGAACACTGTCATGAATTTACTATGTAATGAAATTCTTAAAATATGATGCCCTTGACTGTTTTGGGAATTGCGTAGACCACTTTGCATATGATGACTTACACAATGAAATAATGCTGACGTGTTTTGGAGAGGGCAACCATTAGACTGAGAATTGTCTAATTAGTTTAGATTAGCCAGGTCAATTTATTTGGAAATAAATGTGTGCTAAATGTATGCTGAATGTGTCAACTGAAGGATATTTGTACATATGATATCTGATGAAAGCAATGAAAAATGCCATTCTGTTTTGGGAAATTGCAAGTTGGTTTGGGGATTTGTCCGTGTTGTTTTGAGAATGTCATCTCAGTTTCGAGAAATTAGCCAAACCAATCGAGAAAAAATGTAACGTGTGAATCTCCCCATGTGACCATAACGACTCATGTGAATGCAACCTGGCAATTGTTAGATGGATAAATACCAGTGCATGTGGACTACTGCTTCATTTCCCTCAAGAATTTTGTGGTGAAAGAAGCTCCTCTCCAAGGAACGAAGATGCAGAGATACAGCACTCAACAGGCATTGGAAATGATCCACACACACACACACACACACACACACACACACACCACCACACACACACACACACACCACACACACACACACACACACACACACACACACACACACACACACACACACACACACACACACACACACACACTCTGTGTCTCAAGTGACAGCTGTGAGCTGCTAACAGCCACATTTCCACAACAAAAGGAGTGTCCACAGGGGGTCCAAAGGGTCAAATGACCCTCTTGTGGGGCTTTTAGGTAAAAAGGTCAATTGACCCCTCCGTGGTAGTTCTAGTGTTAAGCAGTCGAAGGCGACTGCACAGGCAGTCTAGTTTACATTTGAGATTGAAGTGGATTAAGAGAATAGATTCATTAGAATAGAGGGGGCTGTTTTCCAGCAGGGGCCATTTTACTATTTTGCTTGAAAACACACTGAAAAGAGTCCTCACAGGAAGCACAAGTGTCCTCATAGGAAGCGCAAGTCCCTTTTCAGTTTTTGTGGGTATATCAAACAGTTCGGTCCGGTTCGACGTATTCAGACCTAAAGGTCTTGGCCTTAGCTGAAGCTGCCTCCTTGTCTGATGGTGACTCTGCCTACAGTATGTCTCTGATGTTGATCCTGTCCCTGTCCCTGATGGTGATCCTGTCTCTGTCCCTGATGGTAACCCTGCCTCTGCCCCTGATGGTGACCCTGCCTCTGTTCCTGATGGTGACCCTGCCTCTACTCCGGATGTTGATCCTGCCTCTGTTCCTGATGGTGACCCTGCCTCTGTCCCTGATGGTGACCCTGTCTCTGTCTCTGATGTTGATGATGCCTCTGCCCCTGGTGCTGAAAAACCCATGTGTCATGGAGCTCCCTATTAACCTTCAGAGGTTTTACAGAAAAGTATTGGTTTTGTCCTTGAACAAGATATGGCCATGCTTGGGGCATTTAAAGTGATGGTTCAGAGTAGTTTTCTGCCATGGTGCTGAAGCTGCCTCCTTGTCTGATGGTGACTCAGTCTATGTCCCTGATGTTGATCCTGCCTCTGCCCCTGATGGCAAAGCTTTAGCAGGACAGAATCTATTCAGCTTGAGTTGATAATAATTAACTCCAGCACTATTTCCAAACTTCCAAATGCTTAGTTTGGTGAATAGAGACCATATTTGTACTACTGTAGAAGTTTGGTGTCATGACATGTTAATTTTCTGAGGTAGGTTTGGAGATGTATGTGAATGCCCAATAGCACTTAAGCCAAGCTATTCGGAATAGCCATACAATAACTCTGTAACTCTGCTAATGTTCGCCCAAGCCAGGAAACACTTGGGTGGACTACTGGATGGATGTCACGGTTCAAATGGCATTAGGGTGGATCTACTCTGAACCATCGCTTTAGTTTCTCACCTGATCCGTCAGCTGTGCACCATGTTTAATCAAAAAAATATATGAGATGCTCTTGTGGAGAGCCTACTTGAAGGCGACTGTGGAGGTGACATATCAATAAGCATCATGAAGCTGTACAAGGCTGCTGGACGCAGCAGCCTTCTCAGCACACGACTGAAAGGCTTATTATGCGAGAACAGCCAATGGATGAAAGCGTGGATACTTCTTAGTCATGTAGGCTACGGAATTTACAAGATCAAGGACATTTACTGGAAAAAGTAACATCAGTATTACAGTATGTGGATGTTATTCTACCTTATGTTTATGTTGAGTATGCATATTTTGTTTGTTTACATTTTTTACATTTAAAAGTTTGAGTCAGAACAAAGCAAGATCACAACACACTCCAACACTTCAGCCATGATATTTATGGAAAGTAATGCCAATTTTATGTTGAACTCATTTTACCTAATGTTTATGTTTTACATTTCAATATGATGAAAAGTATTCTGGTAAAATAGAATTTTATACAGAATAGCAGTCTGTCATTTTAATTAACATTATTTTTTTGTATAACAAACAAATGACATTTAATTTCACTATTTGTGTAGTTCATGTATGAAATTTGCAGTTCAAATGTTTGCATTAAAGGAATTGAAATTTTGAATACTGTAGGCTATGTATTTGTCATTATTATAATAGCTAAAAACTTCGTAGTTAGACAATTGGATTGAACACATAGGAAATGCTGAGGATAAGGATAGATTGCATTCTCACAGAAAATGCTGGAAGCGGGCTTGCCTTTTGGGGCAAAGATGAAACAAAGTACTATTGAGAAAACAAAGCTAAAATAAATGTTGGAAAAAAATCCATCCACCAAGTCAGAAGTTATGGACCAAACAATTCAGCCATCTTGGATTCAGCCATCTTGAAAGTGTTGTAGCTCTGCGTTTTGGGGATATACTAAATGACATACATGGTATTTTAAGTTGGCTAAGGAACACTGCATATGATATAATTTTGAAAATCAACATGGGTCCGAGTGGGACTCGAACTCACAACCTCCATATCTGTAATCCAGGACCTTTGCCATTGATACTAAATGACATATATGGTATTTGAAGTTGGCTAAGGAACACTGCATATATAATTTTGAAAATCAACATGGGTTTGAGTGGGATTCGAACTCCCAACCTCCATATCTCTAATCCAGCACCTTTGTCATTGATACTAAATGACATACATGGTATTTTTTAAATTGGATAAGGAACACTGCATATGATATAATTTTGAAAATCAACATGAGTCCGAGTGGGATTCAAGCTCCCAACCTCCATATTGCAGGACTATTACCATTGGGCCAAGCAGCTGTCTATGGAAAGCATTACAGCAAGACAATATTACATTGCATTGAAGAGCTGAACAATAGACTTCTAGAACTACAGAGCAGTTGCTCGTTAAGAATAGAATGTTGAGAGAAAGTGACAGTTGAGATGGAACCTTATATTGGCTGCACCTGTTCTGATTGACTGAATGGCAGTTAGTATGGTGCTCTAAGGCAGAGGGCAGAATCAGAAACAGTTTTTTGTCTTTAGCTTGATGTTGCTAAAAAAAACTAAAAGGAATTGGCACGTGTCCTGCTTACAGATCGGAGTCATACGTGTGATCTCTCTAACAGTCTCTGAATGAAGTTTATAGGTTAAACGGTTCAGTCACAAATAGACCTCTTGTGGGACATGCGCTGACCTCTTGAAAAAGGCACTTCAAGCCTCAATGGGAAAACCAATGTAAAAGCCCTGTCGTTTTTACACATCTGCCATTTAAAAAGTAATGGGAGTTGGGAGATAAAACTTTGGCAATTTGGAGACATCCCATAGAGCTCGCTAACAATGCGTCAACTAAACCTCTAGGTGAAAGTGTTGATGTTTTATGAACGAAAAAGCCTCCTACTGATCTTTAGAGTGGCGGAACCTTGGTTCATGAAGGTTCTACCATTGTTTTCAATGGGGACCCAAACTTGCACAAAATCGCCAAAAAGCGGAAAAACGACAAGAGACACGGACACGCTATAGCAGAACAAATGATCTCCAAGCCGAGCCGGTCGTTTTAGTGTATGAACGGTGTCTCTATCTGGAAAGGCCTAGGAGGAGATCCATTTTCTATTTTTACCGCCCTGCACAAGAGAATAAAGCAAGCAAGCAAGCATAAACTTTACTTAGAGATTACTAGAATCTGGCCTTGCTCTGCAAGCCCGCTTAAATATCCAGTCACTGTTATTTGCTGCAACAATAGCGGTCAGACGAAATATGAACAGTAAAATAGTAAAGTGCATTGCAAATACTGAAGTCATCTGTGCGTTACTGGCAGTTATTACGTTATGGGCATCGTTATTACATTATCAAAGCTTTTTTTTAGTGTAAGGCCCATAACGTAATAACATGCCCATAACGTAATAACTTATTACGTTATGGGCAGAACGTTATTACGTTATGGGTAAGGAATTTTTATTACGTTATGGGCAAGTTATTACGTTATGGGTTTTATTACGCCCAAATTATTACGTTATGGGCAGTTATTACGTTATGGGCAGTTATTACGTTTTGGGTTCTTACAGGGGCCCTTAAGGGAGCATAAGCACTGATAGGGGCCCTTAAGGGGGCCCAAAATTTGAATCTTTCATGGGGCCCAACATTTCTGGCAGCGCTAACAGATGTAGTCAACACATGAAAGCTTAGTAGCAGATGTAGTCAACACATGAAAGCTTAGTAGCAGATGTAGTCAACACATGAAAGCTTAGTAGCAGATGTAGTCAACACATGAAAGCTTAGTAACAGATGTAGTCAACACATACACACAGATCTAGTCAACACATGAAAGCTTAGTAACAGATGTAGTCAACACATGAAAGCTTAGAAACAGATGTAGTCAACACATGAAAGCTTAGTAGCAGATGTAGTCAACATGAAAGCTTAGAAATGGATGTAGTCAACACATGAAAGCTTAGAAACAGATCTAGTCAACACATGAAAGCTTAGTAGCAGATCTAGTCAACACATGAAAGCTTAGTAGCAGATCTAGTCAACACGCTGTGTGCCAGGAGCAGTTCATGAAGAGAAAAAAGGCCATCGAGTAAACGAAAAGGAGATGAGAAAAGCAATAACATACCGTAGCTGAATAATATGCAATAACATACAGTAGCTGAATAATATGCAATAACATACAGTAGCTGAATAATATGCAATAACATACAGTAGCTGAATAATATGCAATAACATACAGTAGCTGAATAATATGCAATAACATACAGTAGCTGAATAATATGCAATAACATACAGTAGCTGAATAATATGCAATAACATACAGTAGCTGAATAATATGCAATAACATACAGTAGCTGAATAATATGCAATAACATACAGTAGCTGAATAATATGCAATAACATACCGTAGCTGAATAATATGCAATAACATACAGTAGCTGAATAATATGCAATAACATACCGTAGCTGAATAATATGCAATAACATACAGTAGCTGAATAATATGCAATAACATACAGTAGCTGAATAATATGCAATAACATACAGTAGCTGAATAATATGCAATAACATACAGTAGCTGAATAATATGCAATAACATACCGTAGCTGAATAATATGCAATAACATACAGTAGCTGAATAATATGCAATAACATACAGTAGCTGAATAATATGCAATAACATACCGTAGCTGAATAATATGCAATAACATACCGTAGCTGAATAATATGCAATAACATACAGTAGCTGAATAATATGCAATAACATACAGTAGCTGAATAATATGCAATAACATACAGTAGCTGAATAATATGCAATAACATACAGTAGCTGAATAATATGCAATAACATACAGTAGCTGAATAATATGCAATAACATACAGTAGCTGAATAATATGCAATAACATACAGTAGCTGAATAATATGCAATAACATACAGTAGCTGAATAATATGCAATAACATACAGTAGCTGTATAATATGCAATAACATACAGTAGCTGAATAATATGCAATAACATACAGTAGCTGAATAATATGCAATAACATACAGTAGCTGTATAATATGCAATAACATACAGTAGCTGAATAATATGCAATAACATACAGTAGCTGAATAATATGCAATAACATACAGTAGCTGAATAATATGCAATAACATACAGTAGCTGAATAATATGCAATAACATACAGTAGCTGAATAATATGCAATAACACACAGTAGCTGAATAATATGCAGAATGGGATGTTGCTGCTGGTGAATGAATCCACAGCTGCAGTCGGGTGAAGATGAAGGCAAGAGTGTGTTTACATATTCATGAGAAAAGCAATATTTATATATTTGTATTATACATCTATGAGAGTAGCCATTCACAATAGCAAACAGCAGATCATTGATAGCTTGATACAGTTATGAATTAGACTGATATTAGATTCTTCATTGTCCCATTATAGGGATATTGTTTTCACATCAGACCATCAGTTCCATTGGGCCATTTGTTCGCCATTTGTTAGATCTTTGTAGTTTACATCTCATTTAAACATGTAGACACACATTTACACACAGACACATAAACATCCTCTCACGTAGGCTAGCAGTTGGTTCAGAGTATATACGGGCCATCAGTAGGCTATATATACAGTAATACGGCCAAAAGAAATGGCCCTGTTTGTCTGTGCTCCAGTGGGGGCCAGTGAGCCATGAGGCAAGAAGGAGATTTATGTTAGTGTGAGAGTGGAGCGCTGACTGATGGACTGGCCATAGGGCATACAGGGCATTTGCCCAGTGGGATGGACCATTGATGGTTTTGGCCTGGTCCTCCCCTCAATGTAGAGGTGTCAGTCCTCATGTCGCCACAGCTGACGTCTCTGAGTCAGATTTGTATATTCGATTTGGCTGTTGGGGTCAAAAGAGCTCGTAATAGATGACTAACAAATGTTGTCACAGCCTTCATTGTCTCCCTCAATGCCTAGCGGACCGGTCTCGGCTGAAAATACCTGGCCTGTTTTTTTGGTCCAGTGCAGCCCTGAGTGGAGTGGAGTGGTGATGGATGGACAGCTGTTACGTACGCCTCTATGAGGAGGAGAGCAGCGCCGTGGTGACAGCAGGTGATTGGTAACGGGACAGACAGTAATGGATGCCAGTCACAACACAATAATGGATGGCAGTCAGCCCATATAGCAATGACACAGTAACAAGTCAGTGGCCACAGACAGTAATGGATGGCAGTCACTA
Source organism: Engraulis encrasicolus (assembly GCF_034702125.1). Classification (NCBI taxonomy): domain Eukaryota; kingdom Metazoa; phylum Chordata; class Actinopteri; order Clupeiformes; family Engraulidae; genus Engraulis; species Engraulis encrasicolus. Next base: position 54,826,943 of record NC_085873.1, on the reverse strand, counting down.
CACAGCCACTTGGTCTCCTGTGAGGTCAGCTGTAAACAATAGGTCTGTCACTGCAGCTCAATAAACACCTGACGGTAGGCCACACACCCGTGGAGCTTCATACAGCTACAACACACTGTCTGTCTCTCTGTCTCTCTCTCTCTCTCTCTCTCTCTATCTCTCTCTCTCTCTCTCTCTCTCTCTCTCTCTCTCTCTCTCTCTCTCTCTTTTCATATAGAACAGCTACATTACGTACAACACTGATTCTTGAAAGTTTGGCAAAAACATGTCCCTGCAGTAAAATATTAATTGTGTTGAAAATCAACTAAATTTTCACAAACAAAATGAACCCAGGTAATGGCCAAGGGGTCTGTCACACGAATACACAGTTGTTTGAAATATTTAAGTGTAATTTTATTACTTTTCATGGCTATAAACCTGTCCACACCCTGTAAAAACGCCTGTCCCAAGGACTGGCATCATCATTTCAATTGACTTAAAATACAAAAATCACTAACAGAATTGAACAATATCACCATGATGTGGAAGACCATATTAAAGTGGTTCTACAGATGTGCACATAGTGGATGTAAAACAATATTTACTATTATTTACTGATTGCTCAAAATGTGTCCAGCATATTGGTCACCACCGTCAGATTTTTTCTAAAAGACAATAAAATCAGGTATGCACAAGGTAATTTTCATTACTGAGGACCCCTTTTCAAACCTTTAGCTCTACTGCCTACTTCACCATCACTGAAGCTCCTGTAAGTTTATTATTTTGTCCTCAATTTGTTAATTTGTTTGGACGCTGGTACTGTCCCAACCATAAACTGTCAACACCGTCGGGGGTTTTAATAGTATTGTATTACATTAATGTTAATAAATATAATTTTTTTCAGAAAAGGTATGAAGCACCCAAGAAACAGAGCGAAAATGAAATGGCTAATGTGAACAAACAATGCATAATATTTAAAAGAGTGCTTTTTTGTCTCACACCGTCAGATGTCACCACCGTCAGATTTTGTTCTGCTCATCATGTTGTTCCATATTTTACTAAATTGTGCTGGTTAATGAAACATTACTAGGCATGTTAGTAATAATTGTGATCCAAAATGATACTCTAGCCACCACTGAGGTGCATTTGGAGGTTTTTTTGTCAGAAAACCTGACGGTGGTGACATCTGATGGAGTTCACCAAAAAACACATGTTTTACGTGTTTTTGACATGTTTTAAGAATATGCATACAATAAGTATCTACAGTTATGTTGAATTGTTAAAGTAATTCACTTTAATACAGTGTACATGTGTTTTTACTTCTAATTCTGTCTGCCGCTGTTGACAAAACAAGAAAAAGCCCATTTTATGAAAAATGTTAAACATGGGGAGCTTGGCCAATGCATTCACTGCACAGCCAAGACCTACATCTATGATAATACACCTCTATATTTTGGATTTGAACAATTTAACCCTTTAACGCATAACATGGGTCTAAATAGACCCGGCTGAGTTTAAAATTTCTATATCTTTGTAAGAATATTTTTTTTTTACTCGGTACTCCATGAATTCCTCAATTGACTTGTTTTTGTCCCTTAGATGACTTAATTTATTTTTATGCATCATAACTTTTTGCGTGAAAACACTTTTTTGGTTACTACCCCTTTAACGCATAACATGGGTCTAAATAGACCCGCATTCATTTCCTATGTAATTTCATCACAAGCTTAATGTCTCTTAGCCATATTATAAAAGGATTTTGATTATTTTGCTAAAAGTCCAACTTTTATCATTTATGGAGTATTAACTCCCAACATCAATACTTATTTTAAATTCTTGATGGCTATTCTTTGATATAGAAGTCATTTTATATAACTATATGATATTTAGACACATGGGTCTAAATAGACCCGCATTCATTTCCTATGTAATTTCATCACAAGCTTAATGTCTCTTAGCCATATTGAGAAAGGATTTTGATTCTTTTACTAAAAATTCAACTTTTTGTCATTTATGGAGTATTAACTCCCAACATTAATACTTAATTCAAATACTTTATGGTTATTCTTTGAAATAGACATCTTTTTATACAATTATAGGATATTTACACACATGGGTCAAAAATGATCCGCATTCATTTTTTATATACAGAATTATTAGGCAAACATGTTTTTTGACCATGTTGTCTTTTTATGCTTATTTTCCAACAGGAATCTATATGAACTTGAAAACCTATCGGATTTAAGCATTCCAGACCATGCATATTTGTATAAAAATATGGGGCTGTGGTCGAAGGTGCCCAACACCTTATATCAGGTGTGCATAATTATTAGGCAACTTTGTTGTCTTCTTGGAAAATGGGCCACAAAATAGATCTAACAAACTCTGAAAAGTCGATTAACAATTTTGAAGTCTTCTAGAGGGATGTGGCTGTCGTGAAATTGGCAAAAATTGAGAAGAATTTAAGGTGGAGCTACAAAAAAGTATTACCCTGCAGTCCTATAATATTACACAACAGAAACCTACACCAAGTGTCCAGAAGAACAGGGCATTGAGCACTCAGATATATGGCCAAGGTAAGAAGGGATGACACTAGACAAGTTAATTAAGTCAAGACTGGGTCAAAAATACCTGGGGACAGAGTTTTGAGACTTGGGAAATTGACTCTTGACAGACAGGGTAGCCCATGCTGGTCATTGAGAGGAAGACATTTGCATCTTTTGAAGACCATGGTATTTATGCTGTACTTTGCTGGCATTTGAGTGGAACTCAGGAACTCATGTAAGTGTGCACATTGCTGATCTAGCCATAGACTCATCTACCTGGTCCATTAACAGTCACCTTCACTAGTTCATACAGCCATTGAAAAAACTGTCTAAAGACATTTCTTGAACCAGTCTTGACTTAAGTTTCTTTTTGAGTGGTCTTCAGGTTTCAGCCTGTTTTACCTTGGCCATGTCTCGGAGTGCTGAATACAATGTTCTTGTGGACACTCAATGTAGGTTTCAGTTCTGGAATATAACAGCACTGCAGGTAATACTTTTGTGGTAGTTTCATCTTCAATTCTTCTAAATCTGGTAGTGACTTTGTGAGCTCATGTCATGTGACACTGATGGCTTTGTAACAGTGCTTTAGACGGATGTGACCAATATTTCAAGACAGCCACACCCCTCTGGAAGACATCAAAATTGTTTATAGTATTTTTTGAGTTTGTTAGATGTCTTTTGTGGCATATTTTCCCATAGGAAATCAAAGTTTCCTAATAATTATGCACATTAATTATGCCCTGATATAGGCTATTGGGCTCCTCCGATCACACTGTCTCTTATTACACAAATATGCATGACTTGGAATGCTTAAATCCAATAGGTCAGCAGTGGTCAACAGTGGTCAAAAACAGTTTATTTGTTCCTGATTGGAATCCTTTTAAATATATTTTAGTTCCTAACGTGAAACACTTCAGACTTAGGCTATGTCTGCAATAATGGGGGAAATTATTTGTGTGTTTATTTATATAAGATACAAAAAATAACATCCATTTTGTGCATTAAAAACAGCCTAAATCACAACTTTTAATCCATTAGCTATTAAAATACATTAATTGTGGAAGTTATTATAGTGAAAGATTTAGACTTCCATTAGAAATGAATGCGGGCCATTTTCGGTCCACGTCTAGAAATTAGTGATTTAATTCCAAATTCATGTTTATTTGTAAAATAAAAATATAAGAACATTTAAAAAAATACTTTTTTTGAATTAAGGACCACCTATGTAATTACTTTTAGAAGAATTATGGGATAAAATGTATTGGTTTTAGAAGTTGTGTGAGAGAATACATGATTAATGCTCAGAAATACATTGGAAATGAATGCGGGTCTATTTAGACCCATGTTATGCGTTAGTGTGAGTCCAATGGCTTATGCATTAAAGGGTTAAAAGCTGTTTTTACCACATTTTCAACAACCAGTGGCTTACTTCCTAGATAATCTAACTAATGAAGTAAAAACACATGCTCATACTGTGCACACACAAAATAAAGTGTTTATGCAAGATGCCATTGACTTGAGAGGGCTATTTATTTTGCTAAATGCAGGTACTAATTAGGCCACTTTCACCACTCTCAGAATACTGTCACCACCGTCAGTTCTTAAGTCACCACCGTAAGAAGGAGTTTTGGACATTTTAAAGGAATGTGCTTACAACATTTTCCTTAGGAGTTGTTGAAATATCAAAGTAATAGCCAATTTAAGCCTACACGAATATTTGTGAAATTACAAAAAAATGTTTGTTGTATTTAGGCGTTAAGTAAGCATCGTGTGACGGTACATATTTTAAAATTAGAACACATGAAACAGTATTAAAATAGAACAAAAGTGAATTTTCAACATTTAAAGGCATATGTGTGAACCAAAAAATACATATAATCACTTAAAAACTCCAGATACATATGCAACCAAATCAATACAATTTTAATAACTTTTAATTGTGTCTGACGGTGTTGACAAAAAACAAGGTATGATCAGAGAAAAGCCTGATTTCTGAAAAAAATACATAATGGGGAGATTGGCCTTGTGCATTTCCGAAAAGCCAAGACCTTAGTCTACGAGGATATACCATATAATTTTGTAATTCACTTTGTTTTTTTCTGTCAACATTACAACCTGTTTTAGCCACTTTCTCAAGAATCAGTGACATGTGACAACCATAGTCCCTGCAATGTGAAGCAAAAGTAAGCGTCCAGAGAAGGGTACTGCTTATCAAATCTGTGGTCTGCGAATTCAAATTCCCAACACACTAAAGATGATGCGCATGCATAGCTGTTTCATTAGCAGTGTGCTCTCCCCAAAGTCGCTACAGATAGCCTGCATACTACAGTGCAGATCAGCATTTTAGACATACTACAATCTGTAGCACTTTATTGGGACTTATTTACCGATGATGAACAAAACATTAACAAATGTTGCTTTACAAAATATCTTCAAATAATATGATCCGTTTAATACCTTTTAACAGAGTGTGTTTATTAATTTACAAAAAAATTGTAAATGTTTGATAAAAATGTTTTATATACCTATATATAGATTAGCATAACATTGCCCACTCATTAACAAAAAATGTGTTGTTTTGTTCATCATTAGATTATTATTTACAAGTTTATAATGATTTTCATGCATCCAATATTATAAAGTGTTCCTCTGTATTCTTGTGTATTGAGTGCTGCTTTGCAGAGACAAGATTGAGTGAGTGAGGGCATAAGATACTTTTTGACCTTTAAAATCCCTTTATTGAACGATTGCATGGTCTATACCAGTGGCTCTTAACCTGGGGTGCACAATTTGTTGTTGTTGTTGATGTGACCAAAATTCTGCTTGCGAACATTTTAATTGGGCCAAATCAAAACCAGATTAAAACATGTTTTGGTCTCCACGTAAAGTAATTAAGGTATTGATTAATGTCTCAAGCAAAAATCATTGTAATTAATCACTTCAATCAGTTTTTAGTGCGTATACATGCGTAGACGCTGAGGCGATTCAGTCCAGTGGGGCCCAAAGCAAAAATGCAAAAGAATGAACATTGAACCAAAATCACCACTACAGTGGTAAAGTATGGACTGTGGGCTTGGGGGCCCCAAGCGGCTGCCTGCCTTGCCTGGTGGCAAGATGCGCCTCTGTGTAGACGTTTGGGATGGGGTGCGCCGCTTGTGTTGGTCAATCAACCCATTACCAAACCCCTGCCCACCCACCTAACCCATTAAAAGCAACCCATTACCAATGGAAAACCCCCAAACCCCTGCCCACCCACCTAACCCATTAAAATCAACCCATTACCAATGGAAAACCAACCAGTACTGACCGACCATACATACCTTTGTCCACGCAGCACTTCTTTGCAAACACATCAGTACTCCCTGTGACTTGATAGTAAGCGGACTCAACCATAATCCTGGACTTAACTAGCAGAAGATAGAACGACTCAACCATAATCCTAGACTTAACTAGCAGAAGATAGAACGACTCAACCATAATCCTAGACTTAACTAGCAGAAGATAGAACGACTCAACCATACTGTAATCCTAGACTCAACTAGCAGAAGATAGAACGACTCAACCATACTGTAATCCTAGACTCAACTAGCAGAAGATAGAACAACTCAACCATACTGTAATCCTAGACTCAACTAGCAGAAGATAGAACAACTCAACCATACTGTAATCCTGGACTTAACTAGCAGAAGATAGAATGACGAGTTCACTTTAGATGCACGCAGTGATGCAATATTGTGACATTCTATATGTGACATTGTACAGATAATCACCATAGGGCCGATGGTGCATTAGATTTGGAAAACAAAACAAATACACATTTCAACAGATTACTGAGAGAATTGATTAGCATCAAATCACAAAAGGAGAGAGAGAGAGAGAGAGAGAGAGAGACAACGAGAGAGAGAGAGAGAGAGAGAGAGAGAGAGAGGAGAAGAGAGAGAGAGAGAGAGAGAGAGAGAGAGAAAGAGAGAGAGAGCGGGAGAGAGAGAGAGAGAGAGAGAGAGAGAGAGAATTGATGGTTGATCGCATGCGTAGCTTGTCACAGTTTGAACACCACCTCCTTGGTCTGTTGCCATTTCTCCATGCTATTTTTTAAATCTGCTCGTAATTGATTTTTTTTACACTTCTATTTATTAATAAAGCCTGTTCATGGGGGTCCTCAGCTCGGGGTAGTTATTTGGACCCCAGCAGGAGTCTAATGTCTTTAAACGAGCCGAATGAGCAGGAGCTGCTTGCAAAACGTATTGATTGGAGAATCGATAGCTGTTTCTTTTCTGGCAGGCAGGCAGGCAGCCCTGATGCATAGACGAGATTAGGTGAGGTGTCAGAAGGTGTTATTCATCTTTAAAACCCAACCACCAACTTCCAAAATTTACAATACCATCCTTTCCAAACAGGTCCCTCCCATTACAAAATACTGAAACTATGATTAAATAGAAGCACAATAGCAGCACCACAAACTTCTCATGCATTGTATTCCAAGGGCTTCTGAGTGTCACCTGACTCTTGCCCTCTGGTATGGGAACACCCCCGTGTGACGTTGCCAGCTGATGTCAATCAGGTTATTCCTATCGAAATAAATGGTCATGACTTGTAGCCTAGTAAACAAGCGCCACCCGCTCCAATCTCACTCTGGTTTATCAGGCTACATGACTTGTGCACTACAGCAATAGTGGAGGAGGGGATGAAGATTGAATATTGAGATGACTGTCTTCTGCACAAAGGACCAGGCTGAATCAGGCTGCACACAAATGTGGTTGAAAACTGTTTCGTGCATTTTCTATTGAACTACAGTATAATTAGAATCACCCTTTTCTGGACACACTGTGTCACAGCATTGAACATCTGAAAAGATGTGACTGAACAACAAAAATACAAATAACAACTAAATTGACAGATAATTCCTCAAGATACAGTATATCTCTTCCCTGTACTTTTTACGCATCTAATCAGGGCCGCTGACAGCTTTGCCCGAGACAAAGTCAAATGAAAGCCCCCCCGCCAACACAGGTGCAACTAATGTGCTTCACAAAGTTAACAAATGTAAATGAAAGGAAACAGGGAAGAGAGAAGGAAATAAATTAGAGTCAAATAACATTTAAAACATTAAGATAAAACACAAGGTAAAAATAATAATTAAAAAAAAAAAATAATAATAATAATAAAATATTAAAAAAAATAAACATAATAATAATAATAATAAAAAAGAATGATATGTAATTTAAGCTAGGGGAAAGCATCTGAGAACAGCTTTGCCTTGAGTCTAGATTTAAAGCTATGAATAGTGGGTGCATTTTTTAAGTCATCTGGAAGCTGGTTCCAAAGCTTTGAAGCATAGAAGCTAAAGGCTGCCTCTCCACACTTTGTTTTGTTTTGTCTTTCAAAACCAAGTTTTTGTGTCAATGAACGTATCAGTGCCAGCAGCATGGTTAGTCATTGTGTCATAGTGTATGGACAAGCTAGTCAAGCTAATCGATTTGTCATGTTGTCAATTGACTAGTACACTCTTGAGGATCTTTTCTGAAGCGAAATGTTGTTTAGATTGGATGGGAAATGTTGTAAATTCGACTTTATATTGCATTGATCAGATAAGACTGTCCTAGATATACATTTAGACTATGACCTATTTATTGACAGGTTTTCTCATTGAAAAATAGGAAAATGCACCCTCTACCATCCGTTTTTACTTGTCCTGCAGGCCCATGTGAAAAAAATCTAGAACTGTAAAGCAAAATAAATTTGAAACAATACACTGATACTGTATGAAATTCTAGGGACATAGCCTATTGTAATTTTCTGTGGACCGTAATTATAAAAGACACATGAGGCATAAAGTAATATAATGCAGTACAGTGCCTGTACTAGCGCGTAAGAAATGGACGAATGACAGACGAGCAGGAAATACAGAGCAGGTGTTAATTTAGACCTGTCAAATTTCATTACGCTTCTCCCGAACTTTCGTTTCGTAAACAGAACGACATTACGCACACGCATCTCGGAACATCGGAGTAATATTAGATGCGGTGACACACGCAACCCAGTAGCAGCGCACTTCCTGGCAGCGGGCCATAATGTCTGCATATTCAGATATACGGGTTTGAAAAAGTGGAGAGGCCTCCTAGAGGCGGCAACCATGAACGTTTGCTTTTGCAACGTGAGACTTACCACATATATGCGCTGAATACAAATTTCTACCTACCTTTATACCTGACTTACCTGATGCACAGTGCCATGGACACACACACACACACACAGACACACCCACAGACACACCCACACACCCACACACACACCACACACACACACACACACACACACACACACACACACACAACACACACACACACAGTCCAACTGCCCCCCCCCCCCCTCCCCCCCCACACACACATTAAAAACATTTTAAAATCACCACACACACACACTCAGTCTGCCTACCCCATCCAACCCACACACATTCACACATGACTACCTACCTGGTTGTCCTTTAGGAACTCCTTCATCTAACTTCTGCACCACCCATGACTGTGATTGGCCTTCATTTCAACGGGCAAACTATTCCACAAGTGCATTCCTTTAATTAGGACTGAGGACGGACCAAAGGATGCTTTAGGATATCCTGCAATTCCTTTAATTAGGACTGAGGACGGACCAAAGGATGCTTTAGGATATCCTGCAATTCCTTTAATTAGGACTGAGGACGGACCAAAGGATGCTTTAGGATATCCTGCAATTCCTTTAATTAGGACTGAGGACGGACCAAAGGATGCTTTAGGATATCCTGCAATTCCTTTAATTAGGACTGAGGACTGACCAAAGGATGCTTTAGGATATCCTGCAATTCCTTTAATTAGGACTGAGGACTGACCAAAGGATGCTTTAGGATATCCTGCAATTCCTTTAATTAGGACTGAGGACGGACCAAAGGATGCTTTAGGATATCCTGCAATTGCCTGCTATAGCCCCCCTGTTGGGCCTCCCACCTGCCTGCAATTGCTGCAATTTGACAATTATATATCAAATTAATATTTGACATAGCTATATAGTTGTCAAAGCTCATCATGTTCAGGTCCCATTAAACATCACAGTGATGGGCTCTAATTGGTCTTTTATAAAAAAAATTGTGCGCTGTTGTACAGTCTCTCCAGTGGTCTTATCACTGAGAGACCTGCCTGTGACCATGCAGTTATGCAGTAGCCAACATGAGAGAGAATCATTGAATGCAGGTAAATGTTGGCTGCTTCAAATTATAAGCAATTAAGCAATTAAGTTTTGATACAGCCATATTCAGTAACACTTCCATCCATTTCAGTGGTAATCTGCATCATACATTATTTCCAAATGGACTTTTGAGGGTTGCCTTCATCCAATTGCTGCCAATTGTGGTGTTTATTTAGCCAATACATAAAGTATACCTTTCAGCTTTTTCAGATGTCTAATAACATGCAATGATGAAGCTCTAAGACTTCAAAGGCCATATGCAAATACAGTATGCTCATTATCATAAATAAAATAATATTCAAATTCCATGACAGTCATACAGTATTTGTGTTGTCCAAATATTTGGCATTATCAAAAAATAGATGCTTTCCCTGACATACTTTGCTTAGATCGCCCACATCACAATAGATGATCAAAAGTGTAATTTTCTGCTGATTCTTGCCCCGCCCAGGAAAGGTAAAACATGAAACTGAATGTTAAGATTGACTAAAGTAACATGGGACAAACCTATAGATACTTTTGATGAACAAAGTTATCGATTTGTTTTTAAATTTCACTTTATCTTCATAGTTTTTTGGATTATGTGCCTAATTTGCATATTCCCAAATATAAGACCTCATTTGGATATGTAAAAATAAAATTTCAGAAAACTTGTGCTACAAAAACTGTTTGTCTTAATGCAAGTAAAAAAAATATTAAAGTTTTATGGTGATATGTAAAAGTTTAACATTTTAGCCTATCTACCATTATGTGCCTCGCAAGGTCTTAAAAGTAACTTAAAGAAGAGAATATTCACAAGTTCAAAAAAGCATCACAAGTAGGACTTGTTTAAAACTCTAGGTAGATATTTTGGAGAATGTTTATTTTAAACACATTTAATGTTTATTTTAAACACATTTCTTTTGATATACAGTACATGGAAGCAAAGTTTAAAAAACTAATATTTCAGTGGAGATAAAAAAAACAAAAACAGGTAGGCTATGGGTTAACAAGAACAATTGAAGGAAAACATATTCTTCAAAAAAATTTTTTTACAAAAGATGACTTACACAATAGCAAATTGTTGAGTTTTTGTTTTTGCTTTGTTCTTTAATTATAAAAAAATACAGTATGTATAAAATTAAAATATACATTTAGAAATATTTTTTGCATAAGGATCAATGAGGGGTGTCGATAATCACAAAAGAGCATAGCAACACATAACATGGCACACAGTAAAAATAATAAAAGATGGGTTTTGATAATGAACTAAAATGAACTAAAGTACTATGAGATGAACATCAGAGATGCTTTTGCTACAACTGCTTGGGCTACCAGAATGAGGCTGCTGGGGAGGTACAGGATTCTATGCTGGTGTCCCCTAACGAGGAATCCCGCCCTGTTGAGAAGAACCCTTCTGCATCGTCAGCAGGTGCCTCAAGTTCACTAGCGTTGCGCCCCTCAACCTGTACGCTTCAAAGGGTGGTTAGCCTTCGTCTGCAGCAGTTTTATTCTGGAGGTGAGCAGAGTCATTTCAACTCTACAGCATCTTGATATTTGCACCATATTGAATAGAACTCTGACATTTTTACAAAAGAGTCAAATTAACTCCAGTTCCTCCCTCTGCTAGATAAGCCAAACTTGGAAATGGTACATTTATATAGCCAGCTCAACTGAGCAAGATCTAAAAGTGAGGAAGGCACTGACATGGAGGGCCCTAAACGGTATGGCCAGTGTATGGAACTCCTATCTCCCTCGTCAAATCAAACTTCTACGTGACAGTAGAGTTCTATTAGAATGATGCTTTTTTTCCCATCTCTTCCTATTTCCTCCTTCTCCTGTTTTCAACGTTCAGAGAGTAGGATTCTATCTAATGTTCACATGCCATCATTGACAACTCCCCAACAAAAGAAAACACCCTCACACAATTCTTTTGCACTTTTGAAGTACAAACTCAACTGAATGAACTCAATGAATACGGGGCTCCAGAGTTTTCAGAGGAGGTGAACAATGTGGTGGATTTGTAATGAAGACATGAAATAAAAGTTAGTAGTATTAGTTAATAGTTAGTAGTTTGTGGGTCCTCACGTCCTACTGCCCTTGTTTCAATTTTTTTTTCTTTCAACCTCATAACAAATTGAGGGTTTTTTTATTTTTATTTCCTTAAGTCTGCATGTGGTTTAAAATGGATACAACATATATACATTTAAAAAGAACATTTAGAAATACATTTGCATAGGTCACTCACTCCACACTTGGAAGTTCACTTGTTAGATCAAATACCTGAAAAATGAATTGTAAATGAAGCATACAGTCGGTCCCCCTACAATGCACACCCTTTACCGAGGTAATGCCACGACCTCCACCTCGGTACGTACCGGGCCTAGCTGCAGTGTACCCAAACAACCGCCGGGTGGCACTTGGGAGCGCTTGCTGTACGCTTTACCACGTGGTAGTCTTCTCTCTCTCTCTCTCTCTCTCTCTCTCTCTCTCTCTCTCTCTCTCTCTCTCTCTCTCTCTCTCTCTCTCACACACACACACACTTTCTCTTGCAAACACACAATACACATTCAAGCGCAAATGGGTAGGCAACATTTATTACCATATGGAATATTTTAGACGATGTTGACGGCATATTAATTATGCTCATATTCACCAGCACGCACCGATTCAGCGGATAACAACATACCTATAAATTGTGTGAGAACACCTCCAGGAAGTAGGAAGAGTCATAAAAAGAATAGCCTAAATAATGTAATGAATTTTTATTTTATTTTTTTTAAATGATGATCGGATGAATTGCCATTAATCTGCAAGCTCTGACAAAATGTAAACTGAGTGTA
>NC_085873.1:54793879-54814278 GCF_034702125.1 Engraulis encrasicolus | reverse complement strand
CCAAAAATTTTCCCCTAGTTGGTCCACAACAGATGGTTCACGTCGTACCTTGAGAAGGGAGATTCCAGCAGCAGCAGCAGCAGCAGCAGCCTCCAGTAGCAGCTCCCACTCCTCAGATGCTGCAGAGCTGCAACTCACACACAACACCCAGCAGCATCCAGGAGCACAGCTGCTCTCTACTCACACTCCCACGTCAGTCTACACACACACACACACACACACACACACACACACACACAACCACACAACCACACAACCACACAACCACACACGCACACACGCACACACGCACACACACACACACACACACACACACACACACACACACACACACACACACACACAGACATACACACACACACACACACACACACACACACCTGCAACAATTGCAACATGTTTAACTGCAGCATGACAACTCTGAGGGTACTTTACTGGTGTGTAAAGTTAAGGTACAGTCTGCTGGTGTGTAACGTGACACATTACATCACTATACAGACTGGTGTGTAACGTGACACATTACATCAGTACTCTACAGACTGGTGTGTAACGTGACACATTACATCACTACTCTACAGACTGGTGTGTAACGTGACACATTACATCAGTACTCTACAGACTGGTGTGTAACGTGACACATTACATCAGTACTCTACAGACTGGTGTGTAACGTGACACATTACATCAGTACTCTACAGACTGGTGTCGGCAACAGAAAACACTGTTGTGTGTAAACTACCACAGTGTTGCAGTAAATGTAAAGTAACACAGTGCAGCAGTACTATACAGACTGGTGTTTAAAGTAACACAGTGCAGCAGTATCATACAGACTGGTGTTTAAAGTAACACAGTGCTGCAGTACTATACAGACTGGTGTTTAAAGTAACACAGTGCAGCAGTACTATACAGACTGGTGTTTTGTCAGGGCCGTGTGGCCTGAAAAAAGCTAGGGAACCCAGGAGCAGACTGGAGACAAAAAATTCAATCAAAGTGTGTTTATTTCAAGGCAACGGTGCAGACAGGGGTGAGGCAATTCAACATCAAGGGCAGGCATGGGTCGAGGCATAGGCAGTTCACAGGCAGAGGCACAGGGGGCGTAGGCAAAAAACGTAGTCAAAAAACGGTCAGAGTTCAGATCACAGGAAGGCCAAAATAGATAGGCGAACACAAAAATCTTCAAAACATAGGATAGGCACACGTGGCAACAGGTTTCAAAAAATGAGAAAAAATCACAGGCAAAGAAAAGGGGCAAAAATCCCAAAATTGTCCAAAACTGAGGAAAAGCTCACGTGGCAGAATCTCACAGCTCAAAAACTGAAAAGCACTCGTGTAGCAAAAAGTCAAAATGCACTTCCAAAAAGTAGAACAAAAAATCTGAAAAATACGAGGCAAGAGTCCAGAAAATACTTCAAAAAATCACAGACAAAACTCACGTGGCGCAATGAGGCATGGAACAGGAAAAACTTGGCAAGGCATGAACATGATCAGCGCAGAGAACCATTCGGAGTTGTAGGCAACAATCTTGCAATGACACTAGTCCTTGGCTGGGTTTTAAAGCAGAGTCTGATGAGTGAAATGGACGCAGCTGTAGCAAGGCCATGGTTGGTGATTGGCTTCTGGTGGTGTGGTGAAGTTCAGAACATGGCCACCAGATGGCAGCAGTGCAGGGAGAACGTTGGCTAGTGTACGCAAAGCCAGTCACTGCACATCGGACTGCAGGACAGGTCAGGGCTGGTTTGTGACAGGACCCCCCCTCTTACGGACGCCACCAGGCGTCCCAGCTCGGACCTCAGGATGCCGCCGGTGAAAGTCAGCGATCCACCACAAACCGGGCTCCTCCGGACCGTAGCCCTCCCAATCAACCAGGTAATGGAAACCTCTGCCACGCCGCCTGGCCTTCAGGAGCCGCCTCACAGCAAACACCTCACCGCCATCAACAACCCTGGGAGGAGGAGGGGGGGCTGGAACAGGGGACAGGGGGCTCGAGACAAGGGGTTTGAGTTGGGAGACATGAAACGAGGGATTAATGCTGCGCATAGTCAAAGGTAAACGAAGACGGACAGAGCATGGGTTGATTACCTTGGTTATGGTGAATGGGCCGATGAATCGGGCGTGCAGCTTGCGGCAAGTGGTCTTAATGGGAAGGTCCCGAGTGGAGAGCATCACTCTCTGGCCTGCCTTGTACCTCGGAGCAGGCGACCGGCGTTTATCTGCCTGGTGCTTGTAGGCAGCCGCAGAACGCAGGAGTTGACCTCTGGCCCGGGCCCAGGTTTTCTTGCAGCGACGCACAAAGGCCTGAGCTGAAGGAACGGCGACCTCCTCCTCCTGTGAAGGGAACAGCGGGGGCTGGTATCCCAGACAGCAGTGGAATGGGGAGAGGCCCGTGGCAGACGTAGGCAGGGTGTTGTGCGCATATTCCACCCAGGGAAGTGTCTTGCTCCATGACGTGGGGTCTTGGGAGGTCATGCACCGGAGTGCAACTTCCAGCTTTTGGTTTGCCCGCTCTGTCTGTCCATTGGTCTGTGGATGGAAACCTGAAGACAAGCTGGGAGAGGCACCAATTAGTTTACAGAATGCTTTCCAGAACTGGGCAGAAAACTGCGGGCCACGGTCAGAGACAATATCAAAGGGTAGGCCATGTAGGCGGAAGACATGGATGATCAATAGTTCAGCAGTCTCCTTAGCAGACGGCAACTTGGGCAGAGCTATGAAGTGGGCTGCCTTAGAGAATCTGTCCACCACAGTCAGAATACATGTGTTGCCCTCAGACTTGGGTAGCCCAGTCACGAAATCCACAGCAATGTGTGACCAAGGACGATGAGGGACAGGGAGAGGTCTCAGGAGGCCCACTGGGGGTCTATTACCTGACTTGTTTCTGGTGCAGACGTCGCAGGCGGCCACAAATGTCTGAATATCGCTCTTCATGGAGTGCCACCAAAAACGCTGTTCGATCACTGCCAGAGTTCTCTCGGACCCTGGATGGCAGGCGACCTTAGAACTGTGTCCCCATTCCAGCACCTGAGAGCGGACAGTTGAAGGCACAAAGAGACAGTTAGGGGGCCCATTACCTGGTCCGGGTTCCTGGTTCAGGGCCTCCTGGACGATGACCTCAATCCCCAACAGGGCTGCCCCCACCAGGCATCTTGGAGGAAGGATGGTCTGCAGGGAGTGGGGTTCCGTAGCTGAGGAGAATTGTCTGGACAAGGCATCAGCTTTAGTGTTCTTGGACCCAGGACGGTAAGAGAGGGAAAAATTAAACCGTGAAAAGAAAAGAGACCATCTTGCTTGCCTAGCATTCAGACGCTTGGCAGTACGGAGATACTCTAAATTCTTGTGGTCTGTCCACACAATAAAAGGAGGGCTAGCCCCCTCCAGCCAATGCCTCCACTCCTCTAATGCCATCTTGACAGCTAGTAACTCCCGATCCCCAATGTCATAATTTCTCTCTGCAGGAGAGAGGCGGTGAGAGAAGTAGGAGCATGGATGCATTTTGTTGTCCTTGGAAGACCTCTGTGACAGTATGGCCCCCACACCTGACTCAGAGGCGTCAACCTCCACTACAAATTGGACAGAGGGGTCAGGAATGGTCAGAATGGGTGCAGAAATGAACCTACTTTTTAGGTCTGCAAATGCCTTCTCAGCCTCCCTACTCCAATGGAAGGAGGTCTTGGTGGACGTGAGTGCGGTGAGAGGTCCAGCCACGGAACTGTAGCCTCTGATAAACCGCCGGTAGAAATTTGCGAACCCCAGGAACTGTTGGAGGGCTCGCCTTGTAGTAGGTGTGGGCCAGTCCTTAACTGCCTTCAGCTTCAGGGGGTCCATCTGTATCCTGGAGGGGGAGAGGACAAAGCCCAAGAAGGATACAGTATCTTTGTGGAATTCACATTTCTCAGCCTTTACAAAGAGTTTGTTCTCCAGCAGCCGCTGTAGAACTTGCCTGACATGGTGCCTATGGGCTTCAAGGGAGGGTGAAAATATAAGGATATCATCGAGGTAAACAAAAACAAAAACATTCAGGAAGTCTCGCAGTACATCATTGACAAGAGCTTGAAAAACAGCTGGGGCATTGGTCAAAACCAAAAGGGACCACCAGGTATTCATAATGACCAGTAGGGGTGTTGAAGGCAGTTTTCCATTCATCACCCTCCCTGATTCTTACTAGGTGGTAGGCATTCCTTAGGTCAAGTTTAGAAAAAACAGAGGCTCCTTGGATGAGTTCAAAAGCAGTAGACATGAGTGGTAAGGGGTACCTGTTCTTGACTGTGATGTCATTTAGGCCTCGATAGTCAATACATGGGCGGAGGGATCCATCCTTCTTCCCCACGAAAAAGAAACCAGCTCCAGCAGGTGATGACGATGGGCGGATGATTCCAGCAGCCAGAGAGTCTGAAATATACTTCTTCATGGCGTCTCTTTCAGGGGGGGAGAGGGAATACAGACTGCCCTTGGGTGGAAAAGAGCCAGGAAGGAGTTCAATGGCACAGTCATAAGGCCTATGCGGGGGTAGGGATACAGCTTGGGACTTGCTGAACACGGGCTTAAGGTCTAGATACTCCTCTGGGACATTAGAGAGATCAGGGAACTCATCAGCAGCTAATGAGGGATGGACAGTGGTGAAAGCAGAGCCCAGGCATGAGGATAAACAGAATGCACTCCATCCCAAAATGCTGTTGTCAGACCAGTTGATATGGGGGTTATGCACAGACAACCAAGGGAAATCCAAGAACTATGGGAACATGGGGATTCTTCATGACATGGAAGGAGATCAACTCTGAGTGATTTCCTGAGATTCTTAATGTAACAGGGATAGTTCTATGGGTGATTGTGCCCAAGCTATTGCCATTGAGGGTTAGGACAGAGAGGGGGTTCTCAAGGTGGGATAGAGGAATTCCCAGTCTTTGTGCTGTAGCCAAGCAAATTAAATTACGGTCAGCACCTGAGTCAATAAGAGCTTGAAGAGCATGACTCTTGTCCTCATGCAAAAGGGAGATGGAGAGGTAGGTGCGTTGGGCAGGGGAGGGGTCGGTGGTCGCGCCCGCCAGGCCCCCTATTCTCACTGGCGGGCCTTGTCTTTTAGGGGGCAGGTAAGAGCAAAATGACCCACCTTTCCGCAATAGAAGCAGGCACCTGTGTCTCGTCGGCGTTGGCGCTCCTCAGGGGTTACCCGAGCACGATCAATTTGCATTGGTTCAGGAGGTGGAAGTTCAGGTGGAGGAGCCTTCACACCCGGTCGAAGATAGGCTGAGGTCTTCTCCCGGTTCCTCTGCCTGATACGAGCATCAATGCGTCCAGCCAGGTCCATTAGTTCTGTAAGCTCAGAGGGTAACTCCCTTGGGACAAGTTCATCTTTGACTGAATCACTCAGGCCATTCAGGAAAGCATCATACAGGGCGTCATCATTCCATTTACATGAGGCAGACAGAGTGCGGAACTCAATGGCATAATCAAAAACGGAACGGGTACCTTGACGGAGGGCCATGATCTCTCTTGCAGCCTCCCTGCCTGCGTGGGAGCGGTCAAATACCTTTCTCATCTCATCAGTGAAGCTCTTGTAGGATGAGCAGCAGGTGGCATTGGCGTCCCAGACAGCAGTTCCCCATTCCCGGGCCCTGCCAGTGAGGAGGGTGATGAGGTAGGCTACTCGGGAACGTTCTGTTGGAAAAGCAAGAGACTGGAGTTCCAGGGTTAGAGAACATTGTGAGAGGAATGAACGGCAGTTGTCGGGGTTACCATCGTAGGGCTGAGGAGCAGGCAGCCTAGGTTCTCTGAATGGGGAGGGTGTGGCCGGTGAGGGTGGAGCTGGGCTCGCTTGTGGGGGGGTCGGCTGGGGCTGAGAAGCATTGGACAAAAGCTGTTGCACCTGTGCAGAGAGGGAGTTAAGTTGCTCAGCAACAGTCTCCAGGTTACTATTAACTTGAACAATGCCTTGCTGGTGAGTTCCTAGCATGACTCCCTGTTCCTTTACAGCATTCTTCACCATTTCCAGGTCTGCTGGGTTCATGTTGGCAAGATTGTTCTGTCAGGGCCGTGTGGCCTGAAAAAAGCTAGGGAACCCAGGAGCAGACTGGAGACAAAAAATTCAATCAAAGTGTGTTTATTTCAAGGCAACGGTGCAGACAGGGGTGAGGCAATTCAACATCAAGGGCAGGCATGGGTCGAGGCATAGGCAGTTCACAGGCAGAGGCACAGGGGGCGTAGGCAAAAAACGTAGTCAAAAAACGGTCAGAGTTCAGATCACAGGAAGGCCAAAATAGATAGGCGAACACAAAAATCTTCAAAACATAGGATAGGCACACGTGGCAACAGGTTTCAAAAAATGAGAAAAATCACAGGCAAAGAAAAGGGGCAAAAATCCCAAAATTGTCCAAAACTGAGGAAAAGCTCACGTGGCAGAATCTCACAGCTCAAAAACTGAAAAGCACTCGTGTAGCAAAAAGTCAAAATGCACTTCCAAAAAGTAGAACAAAAAATCTGAAAAATACGAGGCAAGAGTCCAGAAAATACTTCAAAAAATCACAGACAAAACTCACGTGGCGCAATGAGGCATGGAACAGGAAAAACTTGGCAAGGCATGAACATGATCAGCGCAGAGAACCATTCGGAGTTGTAGGCAACAATCTTGCAATGACACTAGTCCTTGGCTGGGTTTTAAAGCAGAGTCTGATGAGTGAAATGGACGCAGCTGTAGCAAGGCCATGGTTGGTGATTGGCTTCTGGTGGTGTGGTGAAGTTCAGAACATGGCCACCAGATGGCAGCAGTGCAGGGAGAACGTTGGCTAGTGTACGCAAAGCCAGTCACTGCACATCGGACTGCAGGACAGGTCAGGGCTGGTTTGTGACATGTTTAAAGTAACACAGTGCTACAGTATCATACAGACTGGTGTTTAAAGTAACACAGTGCAGCAGTACTATACAGACTGGTGTTTAAAGTAACACAGTGCAGCAGTACTATACAGACTGGTGTTTAAAGTAACACAGTGCAGCAGTACTATACAGACTGGTGTTTAAAGTAACACAGTGCAGCAGTAATATACAGACTGGTGTTTCCTGGTGTTGACTGGTTTACTTGTTTAGGTTATTTTAACTCAAGTGTGTGTGTGTGTGTGTGTGTCTGTGTCTGTGTCTGTGTGTGTATGTGTCTGTGTCTGTGTGTGTATGTGTGCCTGTGTCTGTCTGTCTGTCCACCTGTATATCTGTCTGTCTGTCTTAAAGGGAGGATGGCCCCGTTGATGACACACAGAGGGGCTGTGAATGCTGTGCTGAAGTTCCAGACACCAGCCACTGGGTCCTGGTGGAGCCTGAGGTTTCCACAGAGAAGAGCATCTCAACCTACAGCCTGAGCTCTGCTGCAGGGAGCTATGAGTGCTCAGAGTCCAGTCTGCGATGGTCGTGTGGTGGTCCAGTCACCCTGCAGTATCGTTTCATGGACTGGTACATTTTCACTGAAGAGCTGGCCCGTATGCAGTGCAGTCCAGCTGGTCCTCTGATGGATATCAAGGTCATGTCAGGAGTGCTGGAGGAGATCCACCTGCCTCATTTCCTGTGTTTGGGAGGTAGCCAGTCTGCTCTGAAGGATGCTGTGAAGGTTCTGCATCAGCAGGATGGTGGAGTGTATCTGGAGACATGTGAGCTGACCAGACACCACGCCAGACTTGTCCAGCCCTCCCTCTCTCCTCTTGGCCTTCTCTACGATTTAAAATCCTGGATCCTTGGGGAGGTGCATGCCAACGTCCTGGTGTACGAGTGCGAGTCTCACCGGGAGTTCCGCTGCTACCTGCTGCCCGATGAAGCCAATCAGAAACAGAAGGTGGAGTGTGAGGAGCAGAAATGTGGGGGGCATAAAATACGTTATCCCAACCCTGACTGTCTTCGGATTAATGAATGCTACAGTCTGTGTGCAGATCCGTCTACTGACTGTGTCATTAGAATCACCCCAGATAAGATGATGCTGATGTACAGGGAGACCCCCAACTTCTTCCTGGTGAAGCTTCCTGATCCAGCCCCCACCTCCCTCCACCTGCAGCTCTTCAGTTCAGCCAGCAGGGGGCAGCAGGCCCTGTGGAGCGCAGAGCTCCAGACTGGCACACAAGGCAGGCAGACCAGGAGCAGAGGCCTGACAGAAGGTACACACACACACGCACAGACAGACAGACACACACACACACACACACACACACACACACCGCAATAATGACAGTGAACTTTGTCATACACGATAACTACAACAGGTTTGCATCAGTGTGTGAGGTGTGTCTCTCCCATGCCAGGCTGGTGAAACCTGCCTTTACTCTTTTTCTCAATTCATTGATGTCTTTTCTATTTCCTGAGATCCATTCCACACAGATGTTCACATGTACAGAACAGGGATGCAAACAATGAATCGATTAATGTGTTAATCAATTAAAAAAAACATAAATCGCAATTAAGCGCCAATTCAACTGACAAGAGACCCAGGTGAAGAGTGTGTGTGAAGAGGAGTGTGAATAGTGGGAATATTTAAATCACCTTTGGATCAAAGAATTTAACTAGAATTCATTTAAATGCATTATTTTATCTCACTTTTTAATTGTAATTTTAAAATTTAGTAGGGTTTTTTTTTTTTAGAAACATTGAGATTTCGGGGAAAACGCTGCTTATCAAATAATCGTATGTCGATCGATAAGGCAATCAACTAACGTTTAATGAATTCATCGATAATTTGCATCCCTACAGAAGCGCTATGAAACCCCTCACTTTCCACAACTAGCTCATGCCAAGGAATGCACAAACTAAAAAGCTGGTGGACGAGCAGGAATTACAAGTTCAGAGGTGTTTTGCTAGAGAAGCCCCAGCCTGTGAGACCAATCCAGTTGCCAACTTCGACTCCACTGTTTTGCTAGGGGAGATAGAACTTAGAGATAAGACCATTACACAGAATTACTCCACATTGCATGTAGTTTAGACTGGTAGTAACTTCTGTTAAATTACCCTTTTGATCTCAGCTCAACGGGCAGTTTCGGGAGCAGAGATCGAGGAGACGGAAAACTTGCCCCCTCCTCAGGTCACCGCACATGCCTCCAGCCGAGGTCTCATCTCCAGCCTCCCCCGTGGAGCTGAGCCTGTTGACACCCACACTGCTGTGGACCAGGCCACGGGCCGTCAAGACCTTCAGACACCTGAGTGCTCAAGCAGAGCCCTGAAGGTCAGTATGGGCAGAATTCTCCCACCCGCTTAAGTGAAAAAAACGCGCAACAGCACCTCTGAGCTTACTCAAGTCAGTGAGTAAGCGGGGCTTACGCGTGATTTCATGAGTTGCGCATTTTGGGTGGGGCCAGGCCAAAACCAGGAAGTTTTGCATGTAAATGAATCCTAAGCGTATTCTCCCATGCACTTAAGCGCATTTCCCTTTACGCACATCAAAGGGCTGTAGTAAGGTCAAGCGCCACTATGAGGCAAAATGTAATATTGCATTTGGTGTCCGCTTTGGCTCGCATTTTGAACATTTTACACGGTATGCTTTGTTGATGTTCCGTACCGTCAGCGTGAGTCCAAATCGAAATTCAATTCTCAGTAGTTCTAAACTACACATTACCTGTGGCCCCAGAACATGTTCTCATATCGATGAACGTACAAACAAATGTAAACCATTAATTAATTTAGTATGAGGATCATATCATTCTGTGCCCATATACTGTAACCAAAACATCAACCTTGTTGCACCATGCGCAAGTGGACAAGGAAGGCACGTCCGACCAAATATAATGCTGTCTGTGATGACTATAATGCTGTTCCAATCGTCTGGACAGCCATCCAATTCTGGGCTATTCCAAAACAATTTTCCCCATTTGTATTATGTTGTAGTTAAGTAAATGGTCCACTTTTGTGATGTAGGCCCTATTGGAACTCGTGCATAGATGTGCATGTAGGCTATTAAACTTCCTGGACTGCTCACCGACATACAAATCACCATCAACCTATTGCATGTTGTCCTATCTGTTTTTTAAGACACACACATATTTACTGAAGCTCATTGCCGCTAAAAGTAAAAAGGCCGGCCTACATGTCAGAGCATTTCTTTGGCATTTCGCTTCTGGTCTCTATTATACCCCATCAGCTGCATGTTTGTCCTAGTAGTGCCATGCGCAATTTCCATGTCTGCGACAGAATATTAAGTGTCAGGTTTTGCGCACACGTTTACAATCAATATTTGCGTTGACATCTCTTCGTAGAATGTAAGGATGCGTGGGGATCAATGGAAGGCTGATTTTCTGCCCTTTCACATAATATTAATATCATGTTGCTGCTGTGTGAGACGTGGAGAGGCGCTTTCAAAAGTCAGCATATACAATGTTTGGTACTGGGGGAATTAAGATGCAACGACCAGCATTTTAAATACGTTTTTAATCTCCGGTATTATGTAGGCAACACGATTCATGATGTTTATTCTTTCAATCAACCTGTTGCTGCGCTCCAAAACGCTGAGCTGCAGTTCCGCGAATGGGACACATCGCGTTTCCATCTCATTATCTCACCTCCAATACTTGCCTTGTGTTTGTGAAAAGGAGCGGAGGATAGATTTTGAAACGCTTTTGCAAGAGGACTTCTGGCACGTGGTTTTAAATTCAAAGTTAAAGTTCAGTGTTGGATCTCAATGGACTGCCGAGGTTTTCACATGGTTGATCTGAAAATTCATGCTCCATAGTTTCTTTGTAGCCACAACTGATGAACTTGGCGGAGACTCATCCCCCCATTTAGCATATATCACGCCTATGTTGGGCTACGCGCTGTTTTTCTGAGTTAAGCGCGAGGGATGTGGCGACGTTCCAGAGGTTAGAATACGAGCAAGATAAGACCGCGTAAAATGTGCGCACGTAAAACCGACTTAAGTGGATCTTATTATTTCATTTAGTCCCTTTACCTGTAGGAGGCATTTAGAAGTGTAAAATAAGGTATGGGATTGTGATAAAGATGGGATTGTGAAGAGCAAAACCTTTTCCAAAGTAACTATGAAACCACCTCAGCACCCTGTCTAGATCTTATAGATACTAAATGCTAACCATTACATCCACTAAATAGCATATATGGACCTTGTGAATAATATCTAATTGCTAGTTAAATACCTCTGCAGCCTGTCTTGACCTCATATAAATGTGTGTGTCATATAAAAACTGATGAGCAGAGTTCCAGGACTAACCAGACCTACTCTATTCTTCTACATGTCAGTCGAGCACCAGGACACAGACTGTGGACCTCTTCAGTACGTTTGATGATTTGCGGTGTAAGGAGCTGAAGCGGTTCAAGGCATACCTATCTGGGAAGATCATGGAGGGCTTTGAGCCTATTCCCAGAGGACAGCTGGAGCGGTGTGATGAGACAGACCTGGCCTCTAAGATGAAGGAGAGGTATGGGGAAGAAGGGGCTGTGAGAATGACTCTGACCATCTTGAGGAAAATGGAGCTCAACGACCTTGCCAACAGACTAGAGGTAACGTGTGAATTATTTATAGAAACAGATTTGTGTTAGCAATATAATAACATCAACCTTGTATGTCTCAAAGTAGCGTCTCTGTGCACAACCACTGTCCAGGTGCTGGTGATGTGCAGTAAAAGTAATCCAAGTAAAGGAAGGATGAACCACTGCACACTGGTATTCTTTGCTGGTGGTGTATTTGGTGAACAACGCGTTTCGCTGTCACAGAAAGTGAACCTGATGAAGCAACAACGAAACACGTAACTACCAGCAAAGAATACCAGTGTTTGGTGATTCATCCTTCCTTTACTTGACCTTGTATGTCTTGTAAGAGTATTTTTTTAATTTAATAATCATCTGTAAAGGCTTCAACAATAATGCACCTGAGATCTGTCCATGCACCATTGAGCCTCTTTTGACCATGTTGCTCTGCCTTGCAGGAGTCTATCACCTTGACAGGCCAATGAGCTTCAGGTACAGATGTTTGGTTTTATTCTCATTGTCTGTATTCCCTTTATTTATTGGAGGTGTAAAATAAGGCCATAGTGACTATGAAACCACCTCATCACCCTGTCTAGAGCTTACTAATTCTCAATTTCATTTGTAGAACAACCATAGAAAACTAAAGCTGTAGCTGTTACCATTATCCAATCAGCAGATGCAATGAATACTAATTAGCATTTATATATATTATATAATTAATATTAATGACATCATACCAAGCCACCTGCAGGACACCATGGATGCAGCTGATTTCCTCAAGAGGAACAGAAGAGATCTCAGCCAGAGGGTGACAAATGTGATGCAACTGGCAGCTGGGGCAGCTGTGGCCTAGTGGTTAGAGAGTTGGTCTTTCAATCTAGGGGTTGCAGGTTCAAATCCCCCCCTGACCTCTACCTAGACCTCCATCCATGGCTGAAGTGCCCTTGAGCAAGGCACCTAACCCCACATTGCTCCAGGGACTGTAACCAATACCCTGAAAAATAATAGTTGTAAGTCGCTTTGAACAAATGAAAGTGTCAGCTAAGTGAAATGTAAATGTAAAGTAAACTGGCAGATGAGATGCTGTCAGAAGACTTGATCAATGAAGAGCAGTACAGAGAGATTGACGCAAAGCTCACTGACCAGGCCAAGATGAGATGCATCTATGATGCCCTGCGTTCCTGTGGACCTCCAGAGAAGAGGTTGTTCTTCAACATCCTCCAGGATCTGCACCCTTCACTCCTGCAAGAGTTGGGATGGCATTGAGGGGGTTGAGAAGACATTCGCCTCACTGATCTGATGTGAGACTTCCGATGGTATAAAGAGGGCTGTGAAAAGAAGTTCAATTTACATTACATTACATTACACATAGGTGACAGTTTTTCATCCAAAGCAACCTACCGTAGTTTTAAGTACAGGGTGTTAATTGTATTGTATTGGTTACAGTCCCTAGAGCCGTGTGGGGGTTAAGGCCCAATCTCAATTCACCCCTTACCCCTACCCCTTACCCCTCCAAACGGAGTCTGCCTGGCCAAACCCCTCATTTTTGAGGGCTACAAAGTCCTCCCCCTTACCTCTACCCCTCTGCCTTAACGACTATTGGGATACCCCTACCCCTACACAAAACGGAGGGCCAAGGGGTGAATTGAGATTGGGCCTAAGTCCCTTGCTCCAGGGCACCTCAGCCATGGAGTGAGATAGGGAGTGAAGGGTGGGACTTGAACCTGCAACCCACTGATCTAAAGCACATGTAGCCCACGGCTGCCCCCCCCTTTCACAACTAGCCCACGGCTGCCCCACTCGCTGCATTCACTTCACTGCTATGCTGTGAGAGTTGGGCATTGAGAGGAGTTGGGAAGAAAAACTGAACCACTTATGTTTCCCCTGACCCCATGGGAACTTCTATTTACTTACAGTTCAGAGGCAGTCATGAGAATGGGTTGGGTTTGTAGATATGGGTGTTGGGGAGGGCGCTACATTTTAAATGTTAAAGAAAGCACTGAAGACATGTTTGTTATCTTCCAAGTTTATATGTTCTAAAGGGACACTGTGTGAGATTTTTTTTATGTTCTTAACATTTTCTATGTACTGTAATATTGGGTAATATACTGTGTATACTTTTTTATGATGTGATGAAATATGTACATTATATATTGGGTATTTTGTTTCTCCTATGATTTTGATCTAAACATGGGCGGACAACACATCTGAAACAGGTCTATTTACCTGTTATGGTTATTAATGTGTGCTGTCCATGTCAAATAAATCACGTCAACGTCTGTGGCAGCGGATCAGGTGCATTAGACGGGTCACTTTCTCTGGTCAGCGTCTGCCACCAGATTTAAAAGTAGTCGCATGGGATGGGGCTTCTTGATAGGACCTTACTTAAGTAGTGATTCTAGAATCTTATTGTAGCGCCGGAAGTGTTAGTATGTTACCTGTGATGATGACGTAACCAGCCGGACGGATATAGACCAGTCAGGCTTATTGCTGTACTGTTCACCCGGTGACTATCATTAAACACCACACTTAACTTGAACCTTGTGTTTGTGATTCCTGGACTCTTCTCTTTAACTGGCGTAGGTCGATAGAAATATTGGAGACCATTGTCAACCACACTTGTGTGCAGTCAGATTCAATGTGCCTGACCCTACTGAAAACACACATCTCAACATTAAACCCCATCCCCACTTGTATAACTGTAGTGTACAAGTAAAACTACTGAGTGTGTTGCTTTGTCTGATACCTACACGAATACTGTTCCATAGCCCTGTTGTTTTTACAGAAAAGCCACTTTGACCAAAAGTGGTACTTCTAAACACACTTGAAGAGTCCGCTCTGGACGATGCTCTTGTATGGTTTTCTGATCTACTCAGACTCACAAATTTAGGGGGAGGGAGAGCAAGATCATTTACAATTTAAAAAAATAAACCGCAGTTTGAAAAAGAAATAAAATTGTCCAGACTAAATAAACTGTATGATGGGACAGTGATGGTATAAATTGGATTTTTGTTTGGTCCAAAATTTTAAGAGCCTTTTTATAGGATTTGCATATCAGTGACAGGGCAGTTGTATTTGCCTCGACCAGGTGAATATGAGCTATGAGTTAAAACCATTGAGTGGAAGTAAAGTTTCGCTGCCTCTGTGGTCAACTGATTCCTTATTATCTTAAAATAGATAGAGATATTGCTATGTCAACATTGCATTAACTGCAATACCCAGAAGGGCCTTTTTTCAGTGTTGGTGTAGTTACTGCACTTTCCCTTTGTAGGGCATTATGCTTCTTCCCTTTGTAGGGCATTATGCTTCTTCCAGTTACTCACAGTCTCAATGTCTTTTGTGGTTTGAGGTTTTGTACATTTTGGAAGTGTGTTGAAGTGTGTGTGTGTGTGTGTGTGGGGGGGGGGGTATTCGAGATGAATAGTGCACAAGTCATGAGCATTTACTTACGGCAGGCTATTATATCTGATGGTCACTCAAAAGCCCTTGGAATACAATGCATGAGAAGTTAGGGGTGCTGCTATTGTGCTTCTATTTAATCACAATCTCAGTATATTTTGTGACTGGAGGGACGCGTTTGGAAGGGACAGGTACTGTACATTTTGGAAGTGAGTGGAGTGTTTGTCGGTGGGAGATTAGAGATGAATATCCCTCTCCCACACCTCACCTCATCTGAACATCACTGAGGGAAGTGTGTGGAGGGGAGTTAGAGATGACTAACACCTTCTGACACCTCTCCTCATCTGAACATCACTGAGGGCTGGCTGCCTGCATGCCTGCCAGAAAAGAAACAGCTATCGATTCTCCAATCAATACGTTTTGCAAGCAGCTCCTGCTCATTCGGCTCGTTTAAAGAGATTAGACTCCTGCTGAGGTCCAAATAACTACCCCGAGCTGAGGACCCCCATGAACAGGCTTTATTAATAAATAGAAGTAAAAAAAATCAATTACGAGCAGAATTACAAAATAGCATGGAGAAATGGCAACAGACCAAGGAGGTGGTTTCCAAACTGTGACAAGCTACACATGCAATCAAACATCAATTCTCTCTCTCTCTCTCTCTCTCTCTCTCTCTCTCTCTCTCTCTCTCTCTCTCTCTCTCTCTCTCTCTCTCTCTCTCTCTCTCTCTCTCCTTTTGTGATTTGATGCTAATCAATTCTCTCAGTAATCTGTTGAAATGTGTATTTGTTTTGTTTTCCAAATCTAATCTAATGCACCATCGGTCCTATGGTGATTATCTGTACACTCGCCTCCAAAAGAGTTGTCGTCTACCCATCTGTTTGGAATAACAGCTAATAACCTGACTTTCAATTAATCACTTGGCTTCAGAAGTCACTCATATGAAAGCTACAACCCTCTCGAATGAAAATGAATGTACAAAAATAAATTTCATGCACCAAAGAAAGATTGACCCTTTAATGAACACAGACAGGGCAGATTTTGACAAGACAAAAGTTTTGTCGCCTATCGAACATAATGTGAAAATGAGCAGATAAGTCACTTCAAAACACTTCAAATACGCAGATCGGGTGTCATACTTAATCACTGATTCACTCACACCTCTCCAGAAAATCAACTTTGGCCTTAGGTATGTTTAGGGTCATTGTAATCACGGAAAGCAACACAATGAAAATCAATGGAGTTCAATGAGAGATGGTGACATATTTGCTATTCGTAGAGCAATACATTTTTAACTTCATGATGTAATCAATGATAAAAGCCCTCACACACCAGCAGCATGCATGCAGCTCCACATAAGAGCTGTATCCCTCCCATGTTTGACTTTAGGCATGGATAGGCGACAACTCTTTTGGAGGCGAGTGTACAATGTCACATATAGAATGTCACAATAGGGGGTTTGAGGGGGTGGGGGTGTTGACCAAGACAAGCGGCGCACCCCATCCCAAACGTCTACGCATGTACAGTATACTTACTAAAAACTGATTGAAGTGATTAATTACAATGATTTTTGCTTGAGACATTAATCAATACCTTAACCCTAAAGCGACCGACTGGGGTCATTTATGACCCCGGGCACATATTTTCATACACCATTTCTGCAATTTTCATCAGAAAAACTTGTCCTTCTAGGAGTTTGTCAATACATATGTTGTGCATGCTGTGAATGATTTTTGTGAGATTTGGACCATCTATGTGGGATTTATAATCAAAACATCTCTGGGGTCATTTATGACCCCGAGAGGATCCATGAGATACTCAACATTATAATGTCCATTGTTGTGGTAATTTTCAAACTCTGGTTTTTGTATTTTGTGTCTTGGGGCAGGCCATGGTCAGCAGACCTAAAATATTCATAATATAAACATTTATAGTATTAAAATATAATATATTATATAAATAAATAGGGCACCCCTGCGATAGACAACGAATCATATTGTGAGGGCACCCAGGTAGCATTTCCTCTGTTATTGCTCCATATTTGTTGATATCATGGCACAGTGGTCCTAGACACATGATTAGAATATGAAATGGAAGTCATCCTGATGAACAAAGAGGGAGGAAACAAGTCATTAGTGTAGAAATCAATGGCGTTTTTAGAATTTCCCTTATTATATGACTATACAAAGGCTGAAGCATCAGTTGAATAATTTTTTTGCTCTAATACATATGGAAGACACCTTTTCACAGCTACAATGTATAGAAAAAGTTTCAGAGAAATTTTGAGTGTGCACAAGGTTATATGTTTGAGACATGGTTTTGTCTATGTAAATTACCATATTCTCTGATCTTGTGATTTCATGAACCCAGAAATGTTGAGTACCTTAAAGTTTTATTGCAGGAATGTCATCTATGGGCCTAATGGATAGAATTTAGCTTGGTTTCCCAAAGTTTCACTTTGAGCAATTTCCATAATTAGCATAAATATACTGTATTATTACGGTAAGACTACTACAAGTGAATAGGCTAAAAAATGAAAATGATAGCTATCACCATGAAACTTTCTCAGATGATTACTGATAATGAGAGAAGAAAAAAATGTATTGGATGTTTTTTGTATTTTGATGTTTACATATGAAAATGAGGGCATACATCATATTTAGCATATACGTATGTAAGTTTGAGTAATTTTTAGCAAAACAATAAAATGTTCAAATTCACATTTTTTTGCTTTAGATGAGGGACAAGTATGTACAAGATGTAAATAAATTTGAATGAACCCCAAAAAATAATTTATAGGGTGGTATTTCTATATAAACTCCTTGGGGTCATAAATGACCCCACTCGGTCAGATTAGTCGCAAAAACAGGCCGGTCGCTTGAGGGTTAATTACTTTACGTGGAGACCAAAACATATTTTAATTTGGTTTTGATTTAAAATGTTCGCAAGCAGAATTTTGGTCACATCCTCAACAACAACAACAAATTGTGCACCCCAGGTTAAGAGTCACTGGTATATGGGGGGTGGTGGGTTGGGTGAAATTTGAAATGTTTAAAACACCAAAATCTATATCTTGAGCCAAGAATATAACTCTGTTTTGTGTTTAATCAAAAGAGATTTAAAAAAAAAAAAAAAAAAAAAGAGCCACTGGTATAGACCATGCAATAACGGGATTTTAAAGGTAAAAAAATATCTCACTCACTCAATCCTTTCTCTGCAAAGCAACACTGAACACAAGAATACAGAGGAACACTTTATAATAATGGATGCAACATATTTTGTGTTAATGAGTGGGCAATGTTATGCTAATGTTTTATTGTTTGTGTTATATATTGTTTTTATTTGTTTGTAAATGAATAAACACACTCTGTTAAAAGGCATTAAACAGAACATATTATTTGAAGATATTTTGTAAAGCAACATTTGTTAATGTTTTGTTCATCATCGGTAAATAAGTCCCAATAAAGTGCTACAGATTGTAGTATGTCTAAAATGCTGATCTGTACTGTAGTATGAAACAGCTATGGATGTGGTGACTTTGGGGAGAGTACTGTAGTATGCAGGTTATGGATGTAGTGACTTTGGGGAGAGCACACTGCTAATGAAACAGCTATGGATGTGGTGACTTTGCGGAGAGCACACTGTAGTATGCAGGTTATGGATGTAGTGACTTTGGGGAGAGCACACTGCTAATGAAACAGCTATGCATGCGCATCATCTTTGGTGTGTTGGGAATTTGAATTCTGATATAATATACTGTAAATATATAAATATTGCTTTTCTCATGAATATGTAAACACACTCTTGCCTTCATCTTTACCCGACTGCAGCTGTGGATTCATTCACCAGCAGCAACATCACATTCTGCATATTATTCAGCTACTGTATGTTATTGCATATTATTCAGCTACTGCATGTTATTGCATATTATTCAGCTACTGTATGTTATTGCATATTATTCAGCTACTGCATGTTATTGCATATTATTCAGCTACTGTATGTTATTGCATATTATTCAGCTACTGTATGTTATTGCATATTATTCAGCTACTGTATGTTATTGCATATTATTCAGCTACTGCATGTTATTGCATATTATTCAGCTACTGCATGTTATTGCATATTATTCAGCTACTGCATGTTATTGCATATTATTCAGCTACTGCATGTTATTGCATATTATTCAGCTACTGTATGTTATTGCATATTATTCAGCTACTGTATGTTATTGCATATTATTCAGCTACTGTATGTTATTGCATATTATTCAGCTACTGTATGTTATTGCATATTATTCAGCTACTGTATGTTATTGCATATTATTCAGCTACTGTATGTTATTGCATATTATTCAGCTACTGTATGTTATTGCATATTATTCAGCTACTGCATGTTATTGCATATTATTCAGCTACTGCATGTTATTGCATATTATTCAGCTACTGTATGTTATTGCATATTATTCAGCTACTGTATGTTATTGCATATTATTCAGCTACTGTATGTTATTGCATATTATTCAGCTACTGTATGTTATTGCTTTTCTCATCTCCTTTTCGTTTACTCGATGCCTTTTTTCTCTTCATGAGCTGCTCCTGGCACACAGCGTGTTGACTACATCTGCTACTAAGCTTTCATGTTGACTAAATCTGTCACTAAGCTTTCATGTGTTGACTACATCTGTCACTAAGCTTTCACGTGTTGACTACATCTGCTACTAAGCTTTCATGTTGACTAAATCTGTCACTAAGCTTTCATGTGTTGACTAGATCTGTTTCTAAGCTTTCATGTGTTGACTAGATCTGTTACTAAGCTTTCATGTGTTGACTAGATCTGCTACTAAGCTTTCATGTGTTGACTACATCTGTTACTAAGCTTTCATGTGTTGACTACATCTGTTACTAATCTGCTTTCATGTGTTGACTACATCTGCTACTAAGCTTTCATGTGTTGACTACATCTGTTACTAAGCTTTCATGTGTTGACTAGATCTGTTTCTAAGCTTTCATGTGTTGACTAGATCTGTTACTAAGCTTTCATGTGTTGACTAGATCTGTTTCTAAGCTTTCATGTGTTGACTAGATCTGTTTCTAAGCTTTCATGTGTTGACTAGATCTGTTTCTAAGCTTTCATGTGTTGACTACATCTGTGTGTATGTGTTGACTACTGTTACTAAGCTTTCATGTTCCAAGATGCTGTGTTTGGTTACCGTTCGATAACTTAGGTATCCTATAGCAACCTTCTAGTGGTGAGAAACACACACACACACACACACACACACACACACACACACACACACACACACACACACACACACACACACACACACACACACACACACACACACACACACACACAGACAGGGCCGGTTATAAGCATAGGCCGGCTAGGCGGTCGCCTAGAGCGCCATGTGAAGAAGGAGCGACGAAATGGCGCTCTCCGATGCGTAATTTTGCGATATGAATTTTTTTTATGAAGTCGCAATCAACAAAGCGTGGCGAAAGCGCTCCTCACGGCAAAGCGCCCCTCAGCCAATAGTAATATCGCTTCCAACTGTCTCTGGGAAGTCT
>NC_085873.1:54783879-54786379 GCF_034702125.1 Engraulis encrasicolus | reverse complement strand
AGGTGCACAGCAGGTAATTATGCAACACGTCTCACGCTGCCAAGCACCAATGTTTTATGATTATTGACAAGATAACGCTTGTGCACTACAGCTTTTTCCTGTTTTAAGTAAGTCTTGCTTAAAAAGCAAACAACCAGACAGGGATATAAGAGAGAGTGAGAGAGAGGGAGAGAGAGAGAGAGAGAGAGAGAGAGAGAGAGAGAGAGAGAGAGAGAGAGAGAGAGAGAGAGAGAGAGAGAGAGAGAGAGAGAGAGAGAGAGAGAGAGAGTATTGGGTGCTTTAGTTGCCGTTCTCTGAACTCTGAAGTAGAGGGTACATAATCTGTCAGGGCTGGACTGGGGAAGAAATAGGGCTGAAATAGGGCCCGGGCACTTTTGCCTCAGCGGGGCCCCTCAAAATTAGCTGCGCAGAACTGACTCACCGGTGGGGCCCCCCCATCCTCGTGGGCCCCTATTTTCAGAAATGTTCAAAACATTTTTTTAAACATTTCTGAAAATAGGGGCCCACGAGGGTGATGCCTGCTATGCCAGATGGCCGTTCCAGCCCTGTAATCTGTTTCTGTTTGCAGAGGAAAGCCTGGTGGCAGAAGCTGAGGAAAGCAGCCTGGTGGTAGAAGGAAAGTGTGGTGGCAGAAGCTGAGGAAAGCAGCCTGGTGGCAGAAGCTGAGGGAAGCAGCCTGGTGGCAGAAGCTGAGGGAAGCAGCCTGGTGGCAGAAGCTGAGGGAAGCAGCCTGGTGGCAGAAGCTGAGGGAAGCAGCCTGGTGGCAGAAGCTGAGGGAAGCAGCCTGGTGGTAGAAGGAAAGTGTGGTGGCAGAAGCTGAGGAAAGCAGCCTGGTGGCAGAAGCAGAGGAAAGCAGCCTGGTGGTAGAAGGAAAGTGTGGTGGCAGAAGCTGAGGAAAGCAGCCTGGTGGCAGAAGCTGAGGGAAGCAGCCTGGTGGCAGAAGCTGAGGGAAGCAGCCTGGTGGCAGAAGCTGAGGGAAGCAGCCTGGTGGCAGAAGCTGAGGGAAGCAGCCTGGTGGTAGAAGGAAAGTGTGGTGGCAGAAGCTGAGGAAAGCAGCCTGGTGGCAGAAGCAGAGGGAAGCAGCCTGGTGGCAGAAGCTGAGGGAAGCAGCCTGGTGGCAGAAGCTGAGGGAAGCAGCCTGGTGGTAGAAGGAAAGTGTGGTGGCAGAAGCTGAGGGAAGCAGCCTGGTGGTAGAAGCTGAGGAAAGCAGCCTGGTGGCAGAAGCTGAGGAAAGCAGCCTGGTGGTAGAAGCTTTTATGCCCTCGGTGGGATCTGAGAGTCGATTGGCTCAGATTGTATTTGCCAGAGCTCACACCAGGGCTGGATTGGCCATGTGGCATAGAGGGCAGTGGTGTAGTCTACGTAGAACGCAGGTATACGGAGTACACCCACTTTAAAATGTCTGGGATTTCAGTATACCCACTTAAAATTGATTGATCCATTATTTAGAATGGCACAAATATATACAGTATACCCACTTCAAAAAAATCCTCAAATATACAGTATACCCATCACAAAAAAGTGGACTACACCTTGCCGAATGATGATGATTTTGTTCTTGGTCCTCCCCTGAATGGTGTCAGTCGTCATGCCGCTACAGCTGGCCTCTTGGAGGTCAGACCAGAGAGTCAGATATCAACAAAGTATAACACTTTATTTTAGGGATACATCTATTAGCACTAATACATACAATGTTCCTGTATAAGTAACTTGTAAGGCAAGACAAAGCAAAATCAAACATTTGTAAGGCATGTATTCGCAAATGTCTTGTTCATGCACAATAAGGGATTTATTACCAATTTAACCTTAGTAAGGAACCTAGTAGGCCTTAGCGTTTGCTTAGTACATGCCTTACAAGTTACGTATGCAGGCATTAACATTGTACGTATTAGTGCTTATAGATGTATCCCTAAAATAAAGTGTTACCCAAAGTATTTCAGATATTGGGGTCATAATAGCTCATATTAGAGGGCTAAAATGTTGCCACAGGCTTCATTGTCTCCCTCGATACCTGGTGGACCGGCCTTGGCTAAAGTGCCCGGCCTGATTTTTAACCCCAGCCATCCAGCTCATGCTGCACTGTGTGTACGTCTGCAGAGTGCTGTGTGTGCTTTGCCCTCGCAAAGTGGAAGTATTGACTAAGGGATTGTATAAGTCAGAGATTCGGCTCAGCAGCCAAGTAAGAGCCAGAGCAGATCAGCACTCTCATCCATTGTAATCGGCATGGAATTCAGACTCTCCTGAAAAAGAGGATTTCATTTTTTTTGAGTGTTTGAAATTTACATGAACGAAGGAAACTCTCAGAGGCATCAGGCTCACTTCACTTCAACTCCATAGTGTGAATGTACTTTGTATGTATTATTCCTCAACTCAAGCTGTGCTTCTCTGTCGCTGCTGAGTACATTTGGATTAAAACATAAACCATAGTGCA
Source organism: Engraulis encrasicolus (assembly GCF_034702125.1). NCBI lineage: Eukaryota > Metazoa > Chordata > Actinopteri > Clupeiformes > Engraulidae > Engraulis > Engraulis encrasicolus. Next base: position 54,783,948 of record NC_085873.1, on the reverse strand, counting down.
GCAAATACCTCAAACATTGACTTAACAAGCCAAAGTTATAAGTGACAGATTTGCCCAATTAGCAAATTC
>NC_085873.1:54741379-54771379 GCF_034702125.1 Engraulis encrasicolus | reverse complement strand
CCTAGTCCATCCTGGGTCATTTCCCAACTCTACCCTAGTCCATCCTGGGTCATTTCCCAACTCTACCCTAGTCCATCCTGGGTCGCTTCCCAACTCTACCCTAGTCCATCCTGGGTCGTTTCCCAACTCTACCCTAGTCCATCCTGGGTCGTTTCCCAACTCTACCCTAGTCCATCCTGGGTCGTTTCCCAACTCTACCCTAGTCCATCCTGGGTCGTTTCCCAACTCTACCCTAGTCATCCTGGGTCATTTCCCAACTCTACCCTAGTCCATCCTGGGTCATTTCCCAACTCTACCCTAGTCCATCCTGGGTCATTTCCCAACTCTACCCTAGTCCATCCTGGGTCGTTTCCCAACTCTACCCTAGTCCATCCTGGGTCATTTCCCAACTCTACCCTAGTCCATCCTGGGTCGTTTCCCAACTGCACCCTAGTCCATCCTGGGTCATTTCCCAACTCTACCCTAGTCCATCCTGGGTCGTTTCCCAACTCTACCCTAGTCATCCTGGGTCATTTCCCAACTCTACCCTAGTCCATCCTGGGTCGTTTCCCAACTCTACCCTAGTCCATCCTGGGTCGTTTCCCAACTCTACCCTAGTCCATCCTGGGTCGTTTCCCAACTCTACCCTAGTCCATCCTGGGTCATTTCCCAACTCTACCCTAGTCCATCCTGGGTCGTTTCCCAACTCTACCCTAGTCCATCCTGGGTCATTTCCCAACTCTACCCTAGTCCATCCTGGGTCATTTCCCAACTCTACCCTAGTCCATCCTGGGTCATTTCCCAACTCTACCCTAGTCCATCCTGGGTCGTTTCCCAACTCTACCCTAGTCCATCCTGGGTCGTTTCCCAACTCTACCCTAGTCCATCCTGGGTCATTTCCCAACTCTACCCTAGTCCATCCTGGGTCATTTCCCAACTCTACCCTAGTCCATCCTGGGTCGTTTCCCAACTCTACCCTAGTCCATCCTGGGTCATTTCCCAACTCTACCCTAGTCCATCCTGGGTCATTTCCCAACTGTACCCCAGTCCATCCTGGGTCATTTCCCAACTGTACCCTAGTCCATCCTGGGTCATTTCCCAACTGTACCCCGGTCCATCCTGGGTCATTTCCCAACTCTACCCTAGTCCATCCTGGGTCATTTCCCAACTGTACCCTGGTCCATCCTGGGTCATTTCCCAACTGTACCCCAGTCCATCCTGGGTCATTTCCCAACTGTACCCTAGTCCATCCTGGGTCGTTTCCCAACTCTACCCTAGTCCATCCTGGGTCATTTCCCAACTGTACCCCAGTCCATCCTGGGTCATTTCCCAACTGTACCCTAGTCCATCCTGGGTCATTTCCCAACTGTACCCCAGTCCATCCTGGGTCATTTCCCAACTCTACCCTAGTCCATCCTGGGTCATTTCCCAACTGTACCCTGGTCCATCCTGGGTCATTTCCCAACTGTACCCCAGTCCATCCTGGGTCATTTCCCAACTCTACCCTAGTCCATCCTGGGTCATTTCCCAACTCTACCCTAGTCCATCCTGGGTCATTTCCCAACTGTACCCTAGTCCATCCTGGGTCATTTCCCAACTCTACCCTAGTCCATCCTGGGTCATTTCCCAACTCTACCCTAGTCCATCCTGGGTCATTTCCCAACTCTACCCTAGTCCATCCTGGGTCATTTCCCAACTCTACCCTAGTCCATCCTGGGTCATTTCCCAACTGTACCCTAGTCCATCCTGGGTCATTTCCCAACTCTACCCTAGTCCATCCTGGGTCGTTTCCCAACTCTACCCTAGTCCATCCTGGGTCGTTTCCCAACTCTACCCTAGTCCATCCTGGGTCGTTTCCCAACTCTACCCTAGTCCATCCTGGGTCATTTCCCAACTCTACCCTAGTCCATCCTGGGTCATTTCCCAACTCTACCCTAGTCCATCCTGGGTCATTTCCCAACTCTACCCTAGTCCATCCTGGGTCATTTCCCAACTGTACCCTAGTCCATCCTGGGTCATTTCCCAACTCTACCCTAGTCCATCCTGGGTCGTTTCCCAACTCTACCCTAGTCCATCCTGGGTCGTTTCCCAACTCTACCCTAGTCCATCCTGGGTCGTTTCCCAACTCTACCCTAGTCCATCCTGGGTCATTTCCCAACTCTACCCTAGTCCATCCTGGGTCATTTCCCAACTCTACCCTAGTCCATCCTGGGTCATTTCCCAACTCTACCCTAGTCCATCCTGGGTCATTTCCCAACTCTACCCTAGTCCATCCTGGGTCATTTCCCAACTCTACCCTAGTCCATCCTGGGTCATTTCCCAACTCTACCCTAGTCCATCCTGGGCTTGAGCTGCCCCAGTCCTGGGCTAGACTCTATGGCATGATGTGTGTGTGTGTGTGTGTGTGTGTGTGTGTGTGTGTGTGTGTGTGTGTGTGTGTGTGTGTGTGTGTGTGTGAGTACTCTACTTAACCCTGTGCTAATGTACGTAGGCCTATTTAAAAAAACTAACCCTTCTTAGCATCTGCACTTGTTGTTCTGTATATCAACTGTTCACTTTGCATCTGCTAGTCATGTTGGCTATGAGTATGTCTTTGATTGTAAGTAGCTTTGGTCAAAAAGCGTCTGCCAAATACAATGTCATGAAATGTCATTTCCCAAATGTACCCCATCTCTGCAAGCCTGGGAACTCCCATACTGCCTTTAGTTCTACACAATCGTTTCGATCTGAAAGACACTAATCTCACTTGTGATTAGGTCTGGTGTTAGCCAGGCAACAGCTCTGCATCTCTCCCACGACTTAAATTGTCCAAAATCTTAACTGTCTTATCTCAATAAAGGCACAACAACCTGTAAATTGTAATTGTGATTCCGAAGTGAAGCAAGTAAACATGATGCTAGTGGGAATGAACTGGCTCAACCAGATTGTGTAATCATAATTTAGTGTTTATTGTGTTGTGTTTTCTAGAGGTGAAAATGAGAGCAGAAGAGAGCTGTGCTGTGTTGAAGAGCTGTGTTGTACTGAAGAGCTGTGTTGTACTGAAGAGCTGTGTTTTCTAGAGGTGAACATGAGAGCTGAAGAGAGCTGTGCTGTGTTGAAGAGCTGTGCTGTGTTGAAGAGCTGTGTTGTACTGAAGAGCTGTACAGAAGAGAGCTGTGTTTTCTAGAGGTGAAAATGAGAGCTGAAGAGAGCTGTGCTGTGCTGAAGAGCTGTGTTGTACTGAAGAGCTGTACAGAAGAGAGCTGTGTTGTGTTGCCTGGAGCATGAAACTCAGCAAGGGGCTGCAGACAGCGGAAGACAAGCTGTCTCTGATTATTACTATGTGTGCGTGTGTGAGTGTTTGTGTGTGTGTGTGTGTGTGTGTGTGTGTGTGTGTGTGTGTGTGCGTGCGTGCATGCGTGCGTGCGCGTTTGTGTGTGAATGTGTGTGTGCGTGTGTGCGTGTGTGTGTGTGTGTGTGTGCGTGTGTGCGCGCGCGTGTGTGTGTGTGTGAGTGTGTGCGAGTGTGTGCGTGCGTGCGTATGTGTGTGTGTGCGTGCGTGCGTGTATGTGTGTGTGTGTGTGTTAGTGTTTCAGGACACTACTACAGCGTGTGTGTGTGTGTGTGTGTGTTTCAGGACACTACTACAGCGTGTGTGTGTGTGTGTGTGTGTGTGTGTGTGTGTGTGTGTGTGTGTGTGTGTGTGTGTGTGTGTGTGTGTGTGTGTGTTTCAGGACACTACTACAGCGTCTTTATGTGTGGGGTGAGTTCCTGCCGCTCGTGGACTAGTTCCATTGTTGCCAAGATCTTAATCACCACGGCAACAGACTCCTGATGAATCCGGTTCACAGGGAGGTCAAGGACAAATCGAGATGCCCCTTCCTCTGCCTGTACCAACGTGTGTGTGTGTGTGTGTGTGTGTGTGTGTGTGTGTGTGTGTGTGTGTGTGTGTGTGCGTGCGTGTGTGTGTGTGTGTGTGTGTGTGTGTGTGTGTGTGTGACGCCCCTTCCTCCTCCTGTACCAACGTGTGTGTGTGTGTGTGTGTGTGTGTGTGTGTGTGTGTGTGTGTGTGTGTGTGTGTGTGTGTGTGTGTGTGTGTGTGTGTGTGTGTGTGTGTGTGTGTGTGTGTGTGTGTGTGTGTGTGTTTGCAGAGTGAGGGAGGAAAGAAACAATAAATCTTGCCCGGGATGCTGAGATGCAGGGGCGTAGCACCAAATTTGGGGCCCTAGGAACAACCTCTTCCATGTGCCCCCCTACACACACCCCAACCTAAACAACCCTCCACCCCCACCCCCCCCCCCGTGCGCGCGCCTACCTCCTGATATTGTCATCCTTCTTGCCTTCCTCAGAATACCCCTCTATGCTTTCCTCTCCTTCACTTGAATCATTCTCATCTTCAATCATATGACATAATAGACATACTAAAAATATAAAATGTCTTAATCTTTCACATTACCAGTTATGAAAAGTAGGCTATCATATTCATAGGGATGACATTTAATCACGTCATCACTATGGTGTGAGGGGGAGGAGAGAGACTGATAAATCTCTTTTCACAATGCTTCCAGCCTACTGTTTCGTGCACTATGGACACACGAGACATTGATATGTTGAAACTGTACTTTCTTCAATGTGCATCGCTGAAACAGAAACACAGGCGCTCGCGCGCACATTCGTTCACTTGCACTGCCCCGCACGCACGTCACGTTTGCCCGTATCAGTGTTTGGGAGAGCAAGGAAAAGAGAATCAGCTGTGTCTAGGCTACTGGTAGAAGCTGACTTCGAAATGTCGCTTAAAACCTGCGGTAAAGCAGAGTAGCCTAAATAGAACAAAAGTATCGCTGTTTGGATTTGATGTCGCTCAACCTTTGAAAGTCAGGGCACACCGAACCTAATAAGGCTATAGCCTAGGCTATTTATTTCTTTGAAATCATTATTTATTAGGCTACTACATATACTTTCAGATTTAAATGGGCCAGTAACTATTTCACAGTAGCCTATCTTGTAATTTTCATGAGCACTCAATGCAGATAGGCTACCTGCTCAGCACGGAGGTAGGTAGGCTATTCTGCCTCTTTTCTTGCGCTATGCAAACAGGGTCATCTCTTGCGCTTTGCGCAGATTAGAATGGCGTCAGCAACATTCAAAACGCAGACTGGTGCCCCGTCAAAATCTCGTCATTATTTTACCACACTTCAGCTATAACGGGCGTTGTCAGATGGTCAGAGACATGGCCAAGTAACCAGAGCTTTGAGACCGCAAAATAAAAGCAGAATGAAGGTTCAAGACTGACAGCTGTTCGCACCGCCACCTTGACATTGGCAACTGAAGAATATGACGTCGACTAATATCGACAGAATCAATCTGCAAATTTGATGACCAGGGCGGGCAGCATTGCACCCGGTTGAGAAACCGCTTTTCTTCAAGACTAGGATATTAGCTAAAATAGGCTCACCTTCTCTCAAGTTCACACCATTTGCACCTGCTGCGACAGGGGGCATCTTCACGTTCGTGACATTTTCTGAAATTGAGTGGGATTCATTTTACAAATAGGCTTTGCTATCATTTGGATATTTGAACCAACATCGACTCATGTTGGTCTTTTGGGACACTTGTTATGAATATAGGCCTATCAAAGACAAATATGGGTTCACAATGATAGCCAACAAAATGAGATTATTTTTTTCATTTGACATCGGCTATCACAGAAGGCCACACGGAATGGGAATGGGATAGTTAGGTATCCTACTTTGTAGGCTCTAATTTTGACATTTGGGCTCACCTTTCTTGCAAGAAATCAGCTGCAGTTGCTTTCCTTCATTTTGTTTCCCCTGTCTCTCTTGCCTTTCTAGCCTATCCTTTTTGTGAAAGCCTGGTGTTTTAGACGTCTTTCATTGCTAACCGGCTGCTGCGTTTAATGCCTAATAATAATGACGTGAGTGAGTGTTGATTCCGCATATTGTACAATCAAAAGTCCGCGAGAGGGCGGACTAAACCAATGCCTGATAATGGGGGTGTCTGATATAGAATATAGCCGATTTGCAGGCTAGTATATCCCATTCAACAGATGTATTTCCAGAGAACCTTGGAATTACATAAATTACCAACATGTATTGACATTATTTTTAAAATAATGTTTAAAAAAAATGAAAGAAGAAAAATATTTTCCATGGGAGGGCCCCCGGTGGGCCCCCCAAGTGGTCTGGGCTCTAAGAATGAGTCAGGGTTTTCCCCCCCTGTTCCACGCCGCTGCTGAGATGTACGTATGTAAACCCGAGATGTACGTAATCCAGCCGTGCCTTCAAAGACGCCATGTGGGGCTTTCTTTCCCGCCATTTCCTTTCTTACATGCAGGAACAGTTTAAAGGCACGTCTGAAAACCGCAAGGTCACGGCCGCTGCTGCCTGTTCCTTATCGAGGTGTCAGCAGATCTCTTAAAATCCCTTCGGTGACTAAAACTCTTCATCACACCTCTTCATCACAGGTACGGTACATAGTCTCTCACTTATCTAGTGTTCAGTCACACTATGCAGTGTCCATCAGGGCAAATTCCTGACTGCACACTATGCAGTGTTCATTTACACTATGCAGTGTTCATTCACACTATGCAGTGTTAATTCACACTATGCAGTGTTAATTCACAGTCACAGTGTTCATTCACAGTCACAGTGTTCATTCACACTATGCAGTGTTCATTCACACTATGCAGTGTTCATTCACACTATGCAGTGTTCATTCACACTATGCAGTGTTCATTCACACTATGCAGTGTTATTTCACACTATGCAGTGTTCATTCACAGTCACAGTGTTCATTCACACTATGCAGTGTTCAGTCAGTGTTTTGTAAATAGTACTGAATACATATCTTACATATCTGAATACATATCTACATACGTATGTTTCCATTTCCCTGGAGGACTACTACACATATTCAATAGCATGAGATTGAATAGAATGCCTTCTCATGCGTTATAACAGGCTGGCATAACGTACAGGCTTCTGTAGCATGAATAGCCTTCTCATCTGTTATAACAGGCTGGCATAACGTACAGGCTTCTGCAGCATGAATAGCCTTCTCATGCGTTATTACGTACAGGCTTCTGCAGCATGAATAGCCTTCTCATCTGTTATAACAGGCTGGCATAACGTACAGGCTTCTGTAGCATGAATAGCCTTCTCATCTGTTATAACGTACAGGCTTCTGTAGCATGAATAGCCTTCTCATCTGTTATAACGTACAGGCTTCTGTAGCATGAATAGCCTTCTCATGCGTTTTGAGGTTACACACTCAGGAAGTATAGGCTATAGACAAGTTTACGTCACAAACACTGGGTGGCGCCATTACTCTTCTAAATGCGGGGAACTTCCGCCGGAAGGGGGTTGCGCAGCGTTTTTCCAATGTAAACAAACCTTGACAACTCACACTTAGACCGCAAGCTAATAATGTGGGAACACAGTTTAAATACTTTGACAGGAGATGGCGTTACTATCCCCCACCCGAATTATGTGCAGAACTGGGAGGATAGTATGACAACATGGCCGAACGTAACATATGGAAATATTTGTGCTTATTTCGTGGACTCACTAGCAACGGATGGAAAAGCCATGGACAACTTAAAAGCCTCCGAGGCATACCAGTATTTGCACAGTCAGAAAGTTGGTCGCATACTGTCTTATAAGCACGAACGTTTTGTTTATTTGAAAGCCGATGTTGAACCAAGTCAGTGCTTGAATAGCGCCTGGCACAATGCGTGGGTGCTGACCACAGAAGCAGGAGACATCAAAACAGCTGGATGTACGTGTGTGTAGAGATGATAAAAAACCCGGAGGATCCGGTTGGAGAGCCGGGTAAAGACCTCATCCGAACAGACCGGATGACTGTCGTGCATTGATCCGCCAAAGGCGAGTCAGACGGCATTTCATTAATATGTCAACAAAATGGCAGTTACAGCGCGAGAAATTGTGAAACCGGAATATATCCTCTTTAGTTGACTACAACAGCCATTCTCTAATCTCCCTAGTATGCTGTTCAGTCACGAACAGTCACTGAGTAAAACTGAACCAACTCCCGCCTCGTCATTCATCGAGCCTGTTTGATCCGTCCAGCCTATGTTGTGGCCAATTGAGTGTTTGAGTCGCGGATCCCCGCTCCCTATGCGTGTGCTTCTGACTCTGTTGAGGTCTACATTTAATGTTAATAGTGCTCTGCCAACACTTTAACATCTCAGTCTGTAGGCTACTCTTAGGGAAATTATAGTCTACAGACATGACTCTACTATCACTCACTGCGTTACAGCAAAGCCACTGCTGCTGTCACTCCCCTCGTCCGAGTCACTCAGCAGCGGCGCCCTCGGCGACTCGGTGAGACGAATCCTGACTGAGTTGTTGGTAGCAGCGAATCCCCTACGGATCGGATCAATGCTTAAGTTTCGTTTTTGCCACGAGTGTGTGAGTCGCAAGGCAACTCGGCAGCGGAAGCGAGTGGTCATCTGCTGCTCGCCTCCTGACTGTCCCTGCTCAACTAGACTTCTGCTCCCAAATATTTGACTTTTAGTCTTCTTAAATAGGCCTACAAACACACACATTATTTATTGCAAAATCAGGAACATGCCGTTTCACTGCTGCCAAAGGCTGTTCGAGTTGGTTGCATGTTTAGTGAGGAGACCCAGGTGGGTCGGATCGCAGCACGAGTTTAGGAACTGTTACATTCATAAAGTGAGTTTTGTTGATCAAACTGTCTTACTCTTTGATTTATCAACGTGAATTGATAAATGGAACAACAAAGGCGAGGCGCATAGCTACTTAACGGCAGAAACGTTTTAAAAAATACATTATTTTTATTTATTTTAAATAAGTGATCCGTGTGATCCGATTGATCCGTCTAATCCGGATACCCTCCTTGGAATGATCCAATCAATCCGGACGCCTCAAAGATTCGAGTTAAGCACCTCTACGTGTGTCGCTGGACCGGGAAGATCTTGTTCCCATGCAGCTGCGATCTTGTGGAAGGTAACTAAATTTGACCATTGTACTCTAGGCTTATATCTTTTTATGACTTTAATTATTTGAACGACATCATAGCGACTTGGTTAGTGTGTGTGATAGATGATGATCATAATAACACATGCTATATAGCCACTAACCTACCACCTGAAAAAAAAAAATGCTGGACATTTCAAACTCACAATTAAGCTATCCTGCATTCATTGTCCAGGAAAGTAAGCTTATATTTTTTCATGGAAAAATGTGCGTGTGTTTGAGAGAGGATGATCATAATAACACATAGGGTTGCCACCTGTGTCTGACAAAAATCCTGGACATTTCAAACTCAATCGACCACTTTGCTTGTAGCCTATGCAATGGTAAGCTATCCTTCATTCATTGTCCAGGAAAGGATTTTTTTTCTTGGATAGGTCATTAAAATTCTGGACAATCAGGAAAAACATGGACAGGTGGCAACACTAATAACACATTTCTTTATAAACTCAGTACAATACCAATGCCCTGTTTTTACTATCTCTAGGTAGAAAATGCCGTGAGACAGGGGAAAACCGGGCTCGCCTGCACAGACGGACAGAACCAGTGGAATGCTGGGTCTAAAAGAAATGCTGGTCAGAGGAAGATGAAGTATGTGAGCTTCAAGAGACACAACAGGACAGACCTCTACCAGCTGCAATCAACTGCACAGCCATCCTCTTCCACTCCAGAACCAGCACAGGAGGTGAGACTCTTTAGAAGTCATGAAGAGTGGAGGAAGAACGCACTTGCCTCACCGATGGCAGCACTTTTCAATTGCCCTGGGGATAGCCTCCTTCAGCTCTGCCTTAATGCCGACACCACCAACATCACTGATCCAACACCATGCCCACACCTCCATCTCCTAACCCATGATGAGCACCACACACCACTGGCTTGTGAAAAATGCAGAACTTTTTACAATCAATACATTGACATGCCCACACCCAAGTTTGAGGAGATTGAGAGGGCTACCAAACAACAGAGCAAAGAACAGGTCTGGCATGATGCAAGGAGAGTGCGCATTACAGCAAGCACAGCAAAAAAGGTGCCCATTCGCTTAACCACAGCGCCTGAGAAGTTTTTGTCAGAGCACTTACATCCATCCTTCCGTGGCAATGCCGCAACTCGCCAAGGAGCAGAGGGGGAGGAAGTGGCAAGGGACCATTTGGAAACTCTGGGCAACAGCATCGAGTGTAAAGGGTTAGTGGTGTGTAAAATGGAGCCGTGGCTTGCAGCATCCCCCGATGGAGTGATTAACAAAGACACTCTTTTAGAGATCAAAACACCAGTGATGGGAAACAAGTCAATGGATGAATTTTTGGCAACAAAGGGCTGCGAAATCACCACTGTGGCAAACAGCGATAGGGTGGAATACCTTATTGCCTGCAACGGTCAAAAGGGCTACTACATGCAGGTTCAACTTGGGATGTACTGCACAGGGCTTCAGCACGCCAAGTTGGTCATCTGGAACAAAACGGAGCACCTAGAAATAGAAGTACCCTATGACCAAGGCTTTGTTCGGGAGCATATCACAAGGTTGCGCACGTTCTACTTTTCCCACATGCTCCCAAAAATTGTTGATGATTTTGTTGAGGGAAGGTTACAGTTCTGCAGTAAGTATCTCAGCATTGTAAAACCAAAATAAGCTGCCTTATCTAGATGCACAAGGGTGCCTGCCAGCAGATGTCTGGTGTTTAGAAAATGTAAAATTAATGAATGTGATATATGTTTCTTGTACAGAGTTAAAAATAAATGTTGATGAAATGTCAAATCATTATGAAACTACAATCATGTGTTCCCCATCTTCTTTAGAGTGTTGAGCTTACAATTTCTTTTAACACAATTAATTCATAGTACACTCATACTGGACATTAATAACACTAGATTAATTAAACGTTTGTAGAAAATGAAACAAATAGCTTCAACAAGAAAGAGCATGTATTTAATTCTAACATTAAAAAGTGAAGTACAAAACAAGAACACAATAACATCACTATAAAAATCAGTTACAAAATTAACAAATTACAATATTGTGCACAGGGATACAAGGCAAGATTTTAAACCTCATTAGGCATTCTGATCAGTGGGCTTCTCAGGTTAACTAGGCCAGCACAGATGATCAAGATATTGTCCAGTTTACATGCCATGCTGATTGGAACGGTCTGGGATAAAATTTTAAAGACCTTTAGTCTCTGGATTGCTCTTTCCACATGTATACGGACATTGGCTACTCGCCTGGTTCGCGTTATCTCCTCATTGGTCAACTGCTTACGCCTGTAGGTGAATGCAGGGATGTTCAAACTGACCTTTCTTTCATTAAGCAGATCTCGAATGGTGAACCCACGGTCCGCCATGACCTCATCACCAGCCCTAAGATAATCAAGGAAACCACTGTCCATGGTGATAAACTTGTCGCTGCTTCTGCCAGCATATGACTCAGATATAAACATGATTAGCCCATTAGGGGCCACAGCGACAAGATATTTCACAGTATTGCGTGATTTATACTGGCTGAACGTGTCACTCCTTGAATCCTGGTTTGTTGCTCTCTGCATGGCACTTTCGGCACAGTCAATGATGCAGGTGGTTCGGGGGTAGTTCCTCTGAAATGGTAAGGGCATGGTGGCACGAATGGTCTCTCTTGGAAGCCAGGGGATCAGGACTTTGAACTGTTCACCCATCACACAAATCCAGTGACTAATCACAATGCTCGCAGTGGATGTAGACACACTGAAACGGTGAGAAATATCTCCTAATATCAAATTTAGTTTTAGCTTCATCAAGGTCATCAGGATTTGGTCTACAACAGGAAGGGTAATTGATGGCTTACTGAAAGGCAACAACGCCGTCACCATGGTGAAAAATTGAACCATGCGCACTCCTGTATACAGCCGAGACCTGGAATCATCAATGACTGTGGTGCTAGTCACAGTAGGATCCTCGCACTGCGTGGCCTTATCTACTTTAACAGACCGAGATGTTGAACAGTATGGGTGGTCAATCAGTGATGGATCCTCCCACTGGGTCTGGGCATCTCTGTATTTTGGTGTGGCAGGCTCGGTCTCGCAGGCAGGCTGACAGGTTTCAGGAGCATCTAAACAGGGGAAGAGAACACATAGCTTACATTAATACACATGTGCAAAAAAACCCCATAAGCTTATACTCTAAGTTGAGTAGTAGGGTCATCTTTCTGAAAACATCAGCTACATAAATTGTACTACAACATTACACTCTCTCTGTCCCACACACACACACACATTTTGAAAACATGACATTTCTTCCATCCATGTAAGTCTACACTTGCCAAAACATCTATAAATAACAAGTGTAGGCAAATTGTAAATTACTTTGACAATACAGACGGCTTGCACATTAAAACATGTTACTGTTACTGAGAGTTACTGTATGCTACGCCCTACAAACTTCAGGTGAGGTGATGTGACACCAAATGAGCAAGTGAACAGACACTCGGTCGCCAGGTCTCCCATCTCTCCCCTAACATGAACAGGGAAATTTAAATATGAAAGTCCAATGATGGCTTTATGCACGGATATGTTGCTTACCCTCATACAGTTAACAAGTTCATAATTTGTTAGCATTTGCGCTAAGCGGAGCTAGCTAGCTAGCTAAAGTTGCTGTACTTACCATCGGATTGAAGTCTACGTTTCTTTGGGGGGACAGGGGTCCGCTCGGTGACTCGCCTCCTCTTCGGCTGGGTTAAGCGACTGTATCCCAACCACAACTCTGGATACGGATTGTCCTCGGTTGGCCTCTTGTCCACAAAGTGATGGGAACACACAAACACGTTGCGGGGTGGCTTCTTTAAATTTAATGCCTTCAGCCAGGCCCGTGATTCTGCGTCGGCATCAGGCTTGCGAAAGAAAGTAAACAAAGGAGGACATGGACATTCCCTCTTTGTGGCTGGTTTGTGGTCAAAACACTCTCGACCTAACCACTCGTTCAGGCGTTTCCTTGAGTTTGTGCAGCCAACCACTGCACACGTAGTTCCCGAACCACTTTTCCTCTTGAAATTTTCCATAACAATGATCTTTTTTTCCCACTGCGTCGATCACGATCAGAGCTAACTTTCAATCGGAGAACGGAAGTGGCGGGCATATACAGGGGTAGTTAAGGAAGTAAACCGGAAACGGGTCAAAAACTTGCGTATAGGACGCTTTGCTGATTCCCCAGATGTACACACACACACACACGCATGCACGCACATACGCACGCAGGCATGCACGCACATATGCACGCAGGCACGCGCACACACACATGCACATCGCATACACACGCACACATACACACACACACACACGCACATAGCACGCACACACACGCACACACACACACACTGAACTCTGTGGTCCTGGCAGTTCCCAAATAAGTGGGCTTGTCATAAACAACACACACACGCGCGCACGCACACACAGACACAGACACACACACACACACACACACACACACACACACACACACACACACACACACACACACACACACACACACACACACACACACACGCGCGCACGCATACACGCACACACACTGAACTCTGTGCCTGACCAAATGAGTGGGATTGTTATGAACAAAGACGCCCTCCGCTGAGCCGGCTGCCAGAGACGCCCTCCGCTGAGCCGGCTGCCAGAGACGTCCTTCACATCACTGATCCGGCTGCCAAAATGCTAATGCTGTCACATGAATATTAAAGCTGAATATTCCAGAAATTAATTATACAACAGCCAACATGTTCTGCTCTCTCTCTCTCTCTCTCTCTCTCTCTCTCTCTCTCTCACACACACTCACTAAGAAGTGAGAGAGAGAGAGAGAGAGAGAGAGAGAGAGAGAGAGAGAGAGAGAGAGAGAGAGAGAGAGAGAGAGAGATGCTTAAGGGTGCATACTGTCTCTTGTTGCCAAGTTGAGATCTGGCCTCATAGCTTTACCACCAGTAGCCAAATAAACAGATCACAGGTTACAGCAATAATGAAACCACCACAACCACAGGGCCAGGGCCTATTATATACTGTACATAGTATATTAACCACATAACTCATTATATTATGAGGGCACTCTCTCCGTGTGTGTGTGTGTGTGTGTGTGTGTGTGTGTGTGTGTGTGTGTGTGTGTGTGTGTGTGTGTGTGTGTGTGTGTGTGTGTGTGTGTGTGTTGGGTGGGGGTGGGGATGCTCTCCATGTCTCTGTGAGTGTGTGTGTGTGTGTGTTGGGGGGGTCTGCCCATGGCCGTGTGTGTGTGTGTGTGTGTGTGTGTGTGTGTGTGTGTGTGTGTGTGTGTGTGTGTGTGTGACTTACATGTCCCTGTTCAATTACTCCGACCGTAGAAGTGAACAGTCGGAATCATAAATTCCCATCCTTGAAGGAGCATGCTCTAGAGAGAGAGAGAGAGAGAGATGGAGGGAGAGAGAGAGAGAGAGAGAGAGAGAGGGAGAGAGAGATGGAGGGAGAGAGAGAGAGAGAGAGAGAGAGAGAGAGAGAGAGAGAGAGAGAGAGGGAGAAAGAGAGAGGGAGAGAGGGAGAGAGAGAGGAGAGAGAGAGATAGAGAGAGAGAGAGAGAGAGTGGAGCATGGAGGAGAGAGAGAGAGAGTGGAGGGAGAGAGGAGAGAGAGAGAGAGAGAGAGAAAGAGAGAGGAGAGAGAGAGAGAGAGAGAGAGAGAGAGAGAGAGAGAGCGAGGCTTCTGAACAGAATGAAGCTTTTGAAATTCTCATCTCCCTCAGCCGCCCCCTTTGCTGGCGTGTGTAATTCTATGCCCCTCAAATATGTATATGTAACACCCCTCATCTCCCCTCAAATATGTATATGTAACACCCCTCATCTCCCCTCAAATATGTATATGTAACACCCTTCATCTCCAACATCATAACAGCAGCTCGAAGATCATTGGCTTGGAATAAGTAGCATAGTGTGAAGCCTTCTTCAAAAAGAAAAAAACACACACACACACACACACACACACACACACACCAAAGCATTCCTTGTTCTAGCCTACACGCCATTTCTCTTCTTGGACTTAGATGTGAAAGACTCTACTGTGGCATGTCCTGGATTTAACAGTAATCTCCAAAGAGCAGTGTTGGTGTTTCCCTGTTAATCCTAATTTCCTCTCAACTCAACACTGGTAATCTGCGACCCCTGCTCCTACACCAGCAGGAACGAGATGCTGGTTAGTTAGGCCCACTAACTTCTTAGTTAGGCCCACTAACTTCTTAGTTAGGCCCACTAACTTCTGGCTTTTTTTGCCATTGAATTGTGCGAACACAAAAAGCTGTTGCAGTGGTCTTCATCTGGATACAGGGACGGATTAAGGTGGCTGGGGGGGCCCTAGGCTACATGTTGCAGTAGGCCCCCTGAAAAGGCCTTTTTCTTAACATAATTCCATAATTCCAAGATTGGAATTAAGGATGACATCATGTCTGCCAACTGCGAGGAGAGGATTTTTTTCAATCCTGCATCTTTTTTCAATACTGCATCTTTTTCCAATACTGCATCTTGTCACAATTATTGACAATTTATTATTAATTATTGAAATATAACCCCCTTTTTCCAATCAGGGGCAGGTCGGGGCCCCTATCTAGCCTATGCAGCCATATCTAGCCTGTGGGGGCCCTAGGCTGCAGCCATATCTAGCCTGTGGGGGCCCTAGGCTGCAGCCATATCTAGCCTATGGGGGCCCTAGGCTGCAGCCATATCTAGCCTATGGGGGCCCTAGGCTGCAGCCATATCTAGCCTGTGGGGGCCCTAGGCTGCAGCCATATCTAGCCTGTGGGGGCCCTAGGCTGCAGCCATATCTAGCCTGTGGGGGCCCTAGACTGCAGCCATATCTAGCCTGTGGGGGCCCTAGGCTGCAGCCATATCTAGCCTGTGGGGGCCCTAGGCTGCAGCCATATCTAGCCTGTGGGGGCCCTAGGCTGCAGCCATATCTAGCCTGTGGGGGCCCTAGGCTGCAGCCATATCTAGCCTGTGGGGGCCCTAGGCTGCAGCCATATCTAGCCTGTGGGGGCCCTAGACTGCAGCCATATCTAGCCTGTGGGGGCCCTAGGCTGCAGCCATATCTAGCCTGTGGGGCCCCTAGGCTGCAGCCATATCTAGCCTGTGGGGGCCCTAGGCTGCAGCCATATCTAGCCTGTGGGGGCCCTAGGCTGCAGCCATATCTAGCCTGTGGGGCCCCCAGGCTGCAGCCATATCTAGCCTGTGGGGCCCTAGGCTGCAGCCATATCTAGCCTGTGGGGGCCCTAGCCTGCAGCCATATCTAGCCTGTGGGGGCCCCAGGCTGCAGCCATATCTAGCCTGTGGGGGCCCCAGGCTGCAGCCATATCTAGCCTGTGGGGGCCCCAGGCTGCAGCCATATCTAGCCTGTGGGGGCCCCTAGGCTGCAGCCATGTCTAGCTTGTGGGGGGCCTAGGCTGCAGCCATATCTAGCCTGTGGGTCCCCCAGGCTGCAGCCATATCTAGCCTGTGGGCCCCCTAGGCTGCAGCCATATCTAGCCCGTGGGTCCCCCAGGCTGCAGCCATATCTAGCCTGTGGGCCCCCTAGGCTGCAGCCATATCTAGCCTGTGGGGGCCCTAGGCTGCAGCCATATCTAGCCTGTAGTGGGGGCCCCTAGGCTGTAGCCATATCTAGCCTGTAGTGGGGGCCCTAGGCTGCAGCCATATATAGCCTGTGGGGCCCCTAGGCTGCAGCCATATCTAGCCTGTGGGGGCCCTAGGCTGCAGCCATATCTAGCCTGTGGTGGGGGCCCTAGGCTGCAGCCATATCTAGCCTGTGGGGGCCCTAGGCTGCAGCCATATCTAGCCTGTGGGGGCCCTAGGCTGCAGCCATATCTAGCCTGTGGGGCCCCTAGGCTGCAGCCATATCTAGCCTGTGGGGGCCCTAGGCTGCAGCCATATCTAGCCAGTGGGGGCCCTAGGCTGCAGCCATATCTAGCCTGTGGGGGCCCTAGGCTGCAGCCATATCTAGCATGTGGGGCCCTAGGCTGCAGCCATATCTAGCCTGTGGGGGCCCTAGGCTGCAGCCATATCAAGCCTGTGGGGGCCCTCTGGCAGGTGGGGGCCCTAGGCTGCAGCCATATCTATTGTAGCCTGTTTAGTAATCCGGCCCTGTCTGGAGCCCATCTGCACTGTGTCCTCTCCTTTGGATGGTGGGATGGAGCTGTTTCAGGCTGGTGGGATGGAGCCCTGTTTCAGGCTGGTGGGATGGAGGCCTGTTGGTGAGATAGAGCCCTGATTCAGGCTGGTGGGATGGAGCCCTGTTTCAGGCTGGTGGGATGGAGCCCTGTATCAGGCTGGTGGGATGGAACCCTTTTTCAGGTTGCCTTGTACTAAGATATCACATAGTGCACCTTTTAGGTTTCCTAATACGTCTCTGCACCATGTTTCAGGTTGCCATAAACATCTCTGAACCATATCATGTTTTCAGCTTATTTCCTTCTCTTATTTTCATAATGGGTGTTTAAAAAGAGCCACACCACAATTGCTACTTGGTTATTCATGAACATAAACACTGTTGTTTTTTTATTATTAAGATTTGAACACTTCCATCACTATGTATTTTATGGAGCTAAAAAACAGCAGACAAAAAAAATCCCAAATGCTTGCATTTATGGTGAGCTTTAATTATCCAATCAAATTCACCCATTCCATCTTCCACGAAGGGCCGAGGGCCACACAGGATGGACAGGCAGGCGCGGCGCTAGCGGCAGCTGAGATGCAGTTTTCTCCCATTTAGAGAAATTAAGTGTCACCATTACGGAAGACAGGGCAGGCTGGCTCCTGCTTTTTTAACTCTGTTGCAAAAATGAAAATGTTGCAGAAATTGCTTTCTCTCTCTCTATCTGTCTTTCCCTCTCTCCCTCCCTCTGTCATTTCTCCTTCCCTCTCTCCCTCTCTCTCTCTTTCTCTCTTGCTCTGTCTCTCTCTCTCCCTCTCTCTCTCCCTCTCTACTTCCCCCTCTCTCTCCCTCTCTCCCCTCTCCCCCCTCTCTCTCCCTCTCCCCCCCTCTCTCCCCTCTCCCTCCTCTGATATAAACCCCAGCTTGCCTGCTTGCTTGCTCCAAATGACGGTGGCCCTGATTTACTTTGTATTGCTGCTCCTGGCGTCCGTAATGAAGTTGGGGATGTTATGTCTCTCTCATTACCTTTTCATTAAAGATATGACTGGATGGAAAACAGGGTTGCCATGGTGACGGGGCCGGCTGCTGGGGTGAGCGTTGTCTTGTCTCTGAGCATCATGTAGAAGCTGTCCCAGTTTACTCTCCCGCCAGCAGGCCCGGATTAAGGTGGCCTGGGGCCCATAGGCTACAGGTTGCTGTGGGGCCCCCCCCCACCCCCACCCCCACCCCCCCCCCCCCCCCCCTCCCCCCCCCACCCCCCCCCCCCCCCCCCCCCCCCCCCCCCCCCCGCCCCCCCCCCCCCCCCCCCCCCCCCCCCCCCCCCCCGGAAGGCAAATTTCACACATTGACAGTGTCATAATTACGAGCTAGGAATTAAGGATAGCATGTCGACCAACTGTACATGGGACTATTTTTTCAACATTGCATCCTGTCACAATTCTGCAATTTTTCACTTGTGGACAATCAGGGCAGGTGGGGGCCCTAGGCTGCAGCCATATCTAGCCTGTGGGGGCCCTAGGCTGCAGCCATATCTAGCCTGTGGTGGGGGCCCTAGGCTGCAGCCATATCTAGCCTGTGGTGGGGGCCCTAGGCTGCAGCCATATCTAGCCTGTGGGGGCCCTAGGCTGCAGCCATATCTAGCCTGTGGTGTCCCTTGGTTGTAGCCATATCTAGCCTGTGGGGGCCCTAGGCTGCAGCCACATCTAGCCTGTGGGGGCCCTAGGCTGCAGCCACATCTAGCCTGTGGGGCCCCTAGGCTGCAGCCACATCTAGCCTGTGGGGGCCCTAGGCTGCAGCCATATCTAGCCTGTGGTGGGGGCCCTAGGCTGCAGCCATATCTAGCCTGTGGTGGGGGCCCTAGGCTGCAGCCACATCTAGCCTGTGGGGGCCCTAGGCTGCAGCCACATCTAGCCTGTGGGGGCCCTAGGCTGCAGCCATATCTAGCCTGTGGGGGCCCTAGGCTGCAGCCATATCTAGCCTGTGGGGGCCCTAGGCTGCAGCTATATCTAGCCTGTGGGGGCCCTAGGCTGCAGCCATATCTAGCCTGTGGGGGCCCTAGGCTGCAGCCATATCTAGCCTGTAGTGGGGGCCCTAGGCTGCAGCCATATCTAGCCTGTGCATTAATCCGGCCCTGCCCTCCAGGACTGATGGCTGCAATACAATACACACAAACATCTTTTATTGGGACTCTTCAATATTCTGTTTTCTTTTTTCCTTCTTCTTCTTCTTCATCTATGCTTCTGCCCTTTTATGAATCAAACAAAAGCATCTCGTGGTGATAGTTTGTGTGTGTGTGTGTGTGTGTGTGTGTGTGCATGGCCGTAGTTACATTTGAGGTTACCGAGGTCCGGACCTCGCTCATTTCGTCCGAGATTTTTTTTTTTTTAACGCCAAATATGCCCAAATGAATCAAACACACAAAACTCAAAACCTCTGTGAAACGTGCTTTGCAAATAGTGATAAGTGGTCTATGAGTTCTATTTTGCCTTTGTGTTCTGTTTGTGCAAGTGATTCATTAATAGAGAGATAGCAGCCTACACAGTAACGCACCATCAGGAACGTGGCCATTAAGCCTGCCCACGCTGCGCTTGGGCGCTTGAGACGTCTCCTATAAAGCCAAGCGTTTTAAAACAGTGGCCCAATAGGTGGATGTCTTTCACAACTTTGTGAAACCGTTTTAACTGAGTCATTATTTGAAAGAACCAGCCATTGGGTTCTACTTGTAAATCGGAAGGTCTGTAATAAGCGACAGAAAAGGACATAAAAGGAAGTCACCAGAGCGTCTTCAGATGTGGATTTTTACCTGCTTATTTGGTCAAGTGACAAGATTAACGTTTCGAGTTGTCACGACTTCTTCAGAGTCAATCACAGTAAAATGTCCTCATCTGAAGATGTTCTGGTGTCCTCTGTTTGCACTACTAGGCTTATATTTTTCCCATGCAATGAACAAGCGCGCCTTGCGCGCGAGTGGTGCGAGTCGTGGAAGAGAACGCAATTCAGACATCAAACAAGCTTGCTTGAGACACAGGTCGCCAACATGGATGCACAGTTTTAAAACAGTAGCATAGGCATATGCATAAGGAGTTATGAGTAGGCTATCATCTTCGACAACGTTGGCATTTGATAACTAAGTCACTATCTGGCATAAGCCGTCATTTGGTTTTAGATAGGCTAGTGGAAAAAAGACCGACTGACGCCATCAGCTGCATAAAATAACCAATAAACATTCAAACTTAAGCTCAGCTAAAAGCAGGCTGTCAGATCAAAATAATTTGATTGTAAATTGGAGGGGTTAGGCTATTATTGCCTGTGTTGATAGACTTTCGTCTTTCGCTTTTGCGTGTACAGAAATACTACTAAAAAAATAATAATAATAACAATAATAATAACAAGCGTGCAGGCGATGCGAGGAAAAGAATGTTCAGCTGACAAGACGTTAGTTTTACATAGGCATATAACAGGCAGCAGGCTCCACAACAACCACGCCACAGTCCTAACTTGTTGCCTATGTCAACTTCAAGAAATCATTTGGTAAGTGAAAATAGGCTACTGTTTTTTTTTTTTTTTTTTTGCTGTACTACCGTTAAAATAGTATCCAAATGAAGAAACATATTCGTGTAGCTCGTGGGACTGTCTACCGACTTCAACGGATATTTTGACTCATTTGGCCACTTTGTCATTAGCCTATGCCCATAGCCTACTTTAAGATGGTAGATTAATAATCATATTGACTTTATTGTATTAGGTCAGTGTTTCTAAACTTTTTTTATGCAAGGCACCCCTTGAGGTGCGAGGCACCCCTTGAATTCATTAAAAAAATGAAGGCACCCCAAACTAACAAGCCGTAACAGGGCATCGCATCCGATAGTAGACTAACACATTTGGAGACATCACACAACCTAGGCTAGCCTACGTTTGAAGTTGCAGCTTTCTGCGACCTAATATTGTGCGTAAATGGCAGATGAAAGATTCCAGACTAAGTAGGCTATTCATTTTTAAATTCAGACAAATGTAGCCTGACATCATTTATTTAGGCCTATCAGCCACGTTTCCGTGGCACCCCAGGGTGCAGCACCCTGGTTGAGAAACACTGGATTAGGCTATGGGTTTAAATTGGAGGGACCTTTAGATATGAATGTGTTTAAAGTTTCATGTTAATTTTGATATACCCATTCCACAGAAAACGAGTCACAGAGAGCAGGGCAAACATGTCCAAGAGATTAAAACAAAACACCATGGATGCATATAAATATATGGAGAGTTCAGATGCAAAGCCCCCTAACTAACTGAAGACCTGCACTTCTATATTTTTAGAGAACCCAGTTGTTGGTTTGGTTTACATTTATGTACTTGATAATACATATAAATAGTTATATTACATAAATAAAATAAAAAATATGCAATTTTGATAGCTTTGTATTAAATAAAAATGAATTAAGATTATTTCCTGAAAAGGCACTTAGGGGGTTTTGCATCTGAACCCTTCATATGTATTATACATAAACATGTAGGCCTATAAAAATGTAACCTGATTCACATCATCTGGCTGCGTTCGGCTACGTCACGCGGGGGCGTTCCCATGCCTCACTACAGCATATCAGATGGTAGGAATCAGGTAAATAAAAATGTACTTTTTTAACAAATATATTTTTAAAAATTAAAAAATTTCGGCGCGCGCTGCGCGCGCGCATTTTGGACCTCGGTTAACCCAACTTGCTGGCTACGGCCATGTGTGTGTGTGTGTGTGTGTGTGTGTGTGTGGGTGGGTGCGTGCGTGCATGCGTGCGTGTGTGTGTGTGTGTGTGTGTGTGTGCGTGCGTGCGTGTGTGCGTGCATGTGTGTGTGTGTGTGTGCTGCTCTGCTATTTGTTAATGCAGGGGAGGTTTCATTAGCTCCGCTCTCGAGATGCTAACTGCCACTCACTCCGCGGGGCCGAGAGGAAGCACAGTGTGGTATTATATTATATATATATATATATATATGTAATGTGGTATTCAGTAGCTGTGAGCAGTAATTTACAAGCAGGAGTCACTCGGAAATGGCATTCCCTCGGCTCGGCTCGCATTGTCTCTCTCTGCCTATCTCCATCCTCTCCTCTCGCCTCGCATTGTCTCTCTCTGCCTCTCTCCATCCGCTCGTCTCTCTCTGCCTCTCTCCATCCGCTCGCCTCGCATTGTATCTGCTTCTCAACACTAATGACTATGGCCATCGCTGCCCGCCAACGATGTCACATTCACCTGGCGACACGGAAAATATCTGAAAGTCTTTTCAATTTCTCGCACAAGAAAATGGTATCGGCAGTCACCGACACTAAATCCGAATGGAAAATATATTTTTCCCTCTTTAAAAAGATGTGTAGATGCATCTCTAATGCAACATAATGCACACTTAGCCTACTGTTTATTTAGGCACAGCTAGCCTACTGTTTATTTAGGCCTCCTATATTTTGTAGGCCTATCTACAGGATATTAATATGTTGTACATTGTTATACGCCTATGCTGTACAAAATATATAAGATCATATTTTTATGAATGTGAGAAAGAAATATTTATCCAAATCTATTCTGATTTTATCCTAAGCAACCAAGGACTCTTTCTTCACCTAGCAACCAAGCATCCTTAGGCCTACTTTACCGTCCATGTTTACGAAGAATATTTGAATTCCTTTGTGTAGTTGTTTCTAGTGCGGTAAACATTGTGTTGTTGAAGCCCATGCTGTAGTGTGTCCCTGCTTTACCATTAGCGGTGGGGGGATTCTTTGAGTATCTTACTGTAAGAAGACAACTTAGCTTAGCTTAACTTAGCTTAGGCTTGTGTGCATGCACTCAGCATAACTGGTTAGCTTACGTTTGTATGTGTGTATGCAGGCCTATGTACTCAGCATTACTGTTTAGCTTAGCTTAGCCTGGTGAGCATGTATCAGCATTACTGTTTAGCTTAGCTTAGCCTTGTGTGTAGGCCTATGTATCAGCATTACTGGTTAGCTTAGCTTAGCCTTGTGAGCATGTATCAGCATTACTGTACAACAGGGATAATGAGAGAGGTGCCTTGCGATGTGTACTCATTTATTAGAGGCATTTTCCAAGCCATTAGCTTCATCATTGCTTAGCAGTGTTCATGGCACTTGCTTTCACACCCCCACCCCCACCCCCTCTGCCGCCCCCCACCTCCTCTGCCATCAGCCTGTGATGAAGGCTGCCTCCCATTCACCACTCCAACATGTTTTACACTCTATACTACACGCCTATACTAATGAACTAACTAATTATTGACACTCTCATTGTTTTAAGATTGTGTTCACATTAATACATTTGGAAATGCTAATGTGTTTACTACAGGAATGAAAGCTTTATAGTGTGGGTTCTGGACACTGGCTGACTTGTTAAAGGTGCACTGTGTAATATTTATTGTTCACTTGAAAATGCTGCCTAGTGGCTCCTTTAAATGTTTTGGATTGGAGGCCCCCTTAAAAGGGGATGCCACTATTTTGGGGCTTAATACAGTTAAAATCGTTGGCTGGGGTTTATAAAGGTGGTAAAGTGTCTTATTTTTCATGTTGAGCGTTGTCTTGCTTTAAGACAAATTAAAAGACGGGAAGTCAATGGATCCATGTAGCATTGTAGCATGCTACATGGATCCATTGACTTTAATAATAATAATAATAATAATTGTATTTGTATAGCACTGTGTCATACAAGGCATGTAACTCAAAGTGCTTAACAAATGGGAAAAAACATTGTTAGAGATAGATTTAAAAGGAGAGGTATAGAGGAGAGGCAGAAAAAGCAAGAAGGCAGAGGAAGAAGAGATAGACAGAGAATGTAGAGTCATAAGGTCAACGTAGGTTAGGACCAGGATTCTTAGATGTGTAAGGTCCATAGTGGCTGGGCCTATCATAAGACATAGATAGTCACACAGAGATTGGGCGCTCAGGTGCGGCCCCTGGTGGCATCAGGGGTGAGGAAAAACTCCCTTTCGCTTGATTCATAGTTTGTGAGGGGGAAAAAAAAAGCTCGGTGAGGTCTGAGAAAAAAGACCCCCTGTAGTCAGGAAGAAACCTCAGGCAGAGACCAGCGGCCACCTAGGGGAGCCCCCTGCCAGGGCTGGACTGCGAGTAGTAAGGGCGCTGCGGCGGCTGGGACACTATGACGCCTTGGCAGCTAGGAGTTGGCAAGGATGAAGAGGTGGGTCTTCAGCTGCTTCTTAAAGGAGTCGACGGAGGTGGCTGATCGGATCTCGATGGGGAGGGCGTTCCATCTCTTGGGCGCATAGCAGGCAAACGCGGCGTCGCCGATCTTCTTCTGCGGGGGGGTGGGGGTCCTTAGCAGCTTGGCATCAGTGGACCTGACAGCTCGAGCAGGGGCATAAAAAGAGAGCATGTCTGAGATATAGCTAGGGGCAAGTCCATTTAATGCTTTAAATACTGTGAGCAGAATCTTAAAGTCGATTCTGTATGAGACAGGTAACCAGTGCAGGTCTGCCAAGACAGGAGAGATGTGCTCTCTCATTCTGGTTCTTGTTAGGATTCTTGCCGCAGAGTTTTGAATGAGTTGCAATTTGTCAATTAATTTTTTTGGGAGACCAGAGAAGAGAGCATTGCAGTAGTCTATCCTACTGGTGACAAAGGCATGAATAAGTTTCTCAGCGTCTTGTCGGGGGGCCAAGCCGCGCACTTTGTTGACATTTCTAAGATGGAAAAAAGCAGATTTTGTTATCTTGTTGATGTGAGGCTCAAAGCTCAAATCTCACTAGCTTAGCAACATGCTCCCTCTTTTAACTTGTCTTAAAGAAAGACAACGGCTTACATGGAAAAATAAGACACTCCACCACCTTTATAAACCCTAGCCAACTATTTTAACTGTATTAAACCCAAGAATAGGGGCATACCCCTTTAACTTGAAAATGCTGCCTAGTGGCTCCTTCAAATGTTCCTGTTCTGTTGATTCGGATGCTAATCTATTGACCTGCATGTTGGAATAGCCCGATTGAAGACCTGATGATGACTGGGCCTGCACCAAAGAAAAGAACATTTCAATGAAAAACAATAACTAATAGCCCATGTGTCTATTAAATGTTAAAATTGTATTTTGTTCCCTGAATTTTTTGGTAGATATATTTGCCAAAAAATTATAGTCTAAATTTAATCCCAAATCACTCAATTCTCAAGCTATAACAATTTTGTTTGTTTTTTTTAGTTGTAGGTTTTTTTTCCTAACCAGTCCAGACCCAAAATGATGAAGCAAAAAAAAGCATGCAGCTGTTACATTATTATTAAAGTCATTTTGAAAGCAGAAATATGGCAAATGGTGGCCCTCTCAAACCCATCCTCTTTTGTGATGTTGATGAATTAATCAAATAGATCAGTCAGTCAACCGAAGCTCCAAGTATCTGAAATCTGATTGGATACTGAGGATTCTGATGCAGTCGGTTAACGTGGAGTTTAACATTGTGTGGGATAAACGCATGTTCGTGTGTGTGTGTGTGTGTGTGTGTGTGTGTGTGTGTGTGTGTGTGTGTGTGCGCGTGTGCGTGTGTGCGTGTGCGGGCGTGTGTGTGTGTGCGCGTGTGTGTGTGTGTGTGTGTGTGAATGTGCATGAGTGTGCGCGTGCCTGTGTGCCTGTGTGCCTGCGTATGTGTATCTGTTTGCGCGTCTCAAAAGCATGACATTCATTTGGGATGTGTGTGTGTGTGTGTCTGTGTGTGTGTGTGTGGTGTGTGTGTGCGTTAGTGTGTGCGTTAGTGTGTGTGCACATGCGTGTGTGTGTGTGCCCGGTGTGTGACTGCGTGGTGTGTGTGTGTGTGTGTGTGTGTGTGTGTGTGTGTGTGTGTGTGTGTGTGTGTGTGTGTGTGTGTGTGTGTGTGTGTGTGGTGTGTGTGTGCGTTAGTGTGTGTGCACATGTGTGTGTGCGTAGTGTGTGTGTGCGCATGCGTGGTGTGTGTGTGCGTGCGTGCGTGCGCGTGTGTGTGTGTGCGTATGTGCTGCGCTGCTCGTCTCAAAGCATGATCTTCAAAGGCCGCATGCAGCTGATTCTCCTCGAGTGGCTTCCTTCCTGCTTTTGATTCCCACTGCGTTTTTTCTTGTGTTTTTAATTGGAACATAATTGTGATTAACATACATAATACTGAGATAATGACGTGTCCTCTGTTGCGCGTGAGAATGTGATAACGCTCCGATAACTCTCTGAGGCAGGAAAGGAGAAGAGAAGAACATGCTAATCGCGACCGGGTGGGGCGGGGGGAATGGGGGGGTTCAACAACATGACACAGGACATGAAACGTGGTCACCTCAGTCAGATATGATACTGTGTGTAAGAACTGGAGAGAGTGAATAAGTCCCGCCTCCAGTCATTTCAATGGGAAATGCTGGGCTAGTGAATTCAGACGAAATTGAATGATTTTTTTAGCTTCAAAGATGGAATCGTTTCCGCCACCAGTTTACTCAGCCAATTACGTGCCACGTTAATGACTGACTTACGATTGACCAGAAAGATATATGGAACTACATGATACTACAGCACATCACATCATAGCATATACAGGAGATCACATCATAACAGCAGATGACGTCATAACAGGAGATGACATCACATCATACAGTAACAGGAGCTCACATTACTTCATAACATATACAGGAGATCACATCATAACAGCAGATGACGTCATAACAGGAGATGACATCACATCATAACAGGAGATCACATCATAACAGGAGATAACGTCATAACAGCAGATCACATCATAACAGCAGATCACATCATAACAGGAGATCACATCATAACAGGAGATAACGTCATAACAGCAGATCACATCATAACAGGAGATAACGTCATAACAGGAGATCACATCATAACATATACTTGATATCACATCATAACATATACTTGATATCACATCATAACATATACTTGATATCACATCATAACATATACTTGATATCACATCATAACATATACTTGATATTAGGGATGCACGATGTCAAAAATTTCGGCCGATACCGATATCCGATTATGATATTGCGGTTTTGGCCGATGACCGATATTAACCGATACCGATGTTTTTCTGTCTTTTTAAAAAAAAAAAAAAAGAGATGACAATGATGCAAACAAACAGAATTTTTGAATGTCGTCTTATTTCCAAAAACACTTTTTAACTCCCTGTGATAATTAGATCAAAAATAGAGACAAAATAGAAGACAATAGAGGTGCTCCGATCATCATTTTTTGGCCCGATCACTGATAACGATCACCAAAAATCTTTATCTGCCGATCACCGATCATTGCCGATCACAGAAATTATTTCCTATTTTTTTAATAGCCTATTAATTATCCTTATTGAATATTTCTGCCCATAAACCAATCAATCTTAATTTGCACATGTCGCTTTCACAATGTAGGCCTATTATTAGGCTATTATTATTATTATTATTATTATTATTATTATTATTATTATTATTATCTTTCAGCTCTTTCAGACTAGTGTTGGTAATATAGCCTACAAGTAAGTCTACAGTATTAATCATTTTATAAGTTATTGCATATAATTACTAAACTATTTAAGATTGAATTGAAACTGAAACATTACATCAATTTATAAGTTATTGCATATAATTACTTAACTATTTAAGATTGAATTGAAGCTCAGACACCTGGATCTCAGTCTCTCGTCTTCTGCATACGAGAAAAAACCCTGTCGCTTTAAATGAGCAGCCTCGTGAGGAGAGCCCCTCCCCTCTCTGTCACTCACTGTCCACAGCTGCAGTGCTCCGCGACCGTTCTGCTCTCTCCCTCTCACCTCACCTGTCGCCGTTTGGCGTTTCAGCGACTATCAAACTAATCGACTGACTGTCAATTACAACTTTGAAAACAATAACGTTGGAATGCTTGTGCGGACAACGTGAACTTGTCGCGTGCTGACCGAGGCAACTACACAGGTTATAACGTAAAATGGCTAACGGGCGAGAAGTAGGCCTAGTTTATCGCAAATTACATTGTGACTGAAACACTTGAGATTCTACATACACAAAACAAGAAAAAAACTTCACTTGAAAGAACAGGCAACACACACAACACAGCGTGTCTGCGAGGAAAGCTCTTTCTCTGTAACACTGTCATAGAATGTAGAATTCCCTGCACAGACTCATTGAGTTTCACCGTCCACTCTCCCTAGTTGCTGTTTGACCTGGCTGTCCATTAGGCTACAACTTTAAAAACAATACAGTTGATGATTGTTTTGGAAACGTTTAGTTGTTGCGTGCTGACAGGCTGTAACTCAAAATAGCGAACATGGCGAGACTGACACGTCATTCGCAAATTACAAGCGTCATGTAAACGGCGCATGGATCGGAAAATCAGATCATTGTTGATGCAGATATGATTATAAATGGTGAAAATGAAGGAGGGAATTCCAAAAAGTTAAAGACAAGTAAAGATGCCTTATTTTGGTGCAGCAGCTGTGCAGAGCCAGCACCTAGGCTACATGCAGGCAGCGCAGGTGTAAAGGCGAAATGGTTGCGTGAGGAATTTAATATCTCTGGATCGGTTTTTTGATCGGCATGTTTTTCCGATCACCGATCAGGCTATTTTTGGCCATTATCGGCCGATCATGATCGGCTGCCGAGCAAGACAAACAGTGAAAGTCATCGTCAAGTCCATTCCTTTAGAACCGTAACATATAAAAAAAAAACATCGGCGTTAACATCGGCCCAGTTTTACCCATCAGACCGATGTCCGATGTGTTGAATATCGACCGATATCGGCCGATACCGATACATCTGGCCGATACATCATGCATCCCTACTTGATATCACTTCATAACATATCCAGTACCACAACAGCAGATCACATCATAACATATACAAGAGGTCACATTATAACATATACTTGATATCACATCATAACATATCCAGTACCACAACTGGAGGTCACATCAAAGTGTTTTATTGAGCTGCATCCGTTTCCAAAGCCCTCCTGAATTCACTATATGAAGCCGCAGTAACACACTGCCTGTGTTGATAAAATGGCTTAATATGTGCAAAACATCACTCACTACAAATAATAAATATCCTCGAGTGGAAATGTGCACGACAGAAAAAAAACACTCTGACATTTAACTGACTAATGTTCAGTGGTGGATTAAATTTGTCAGTCCGTGGTGCGAACAATTCTTCTCGAACAACCAAATATTTGCATTTTAAGCACAGCCGTGTTCAGACAACAACATTTGTAAATGAGGAGGCAATATTGTTTTTTACCAGTGTGTTGACAAAAGTTCTTATAAATATTGTCCAAATGATCCCTGAATATTGTTATGGGGGCTCATAAGCGCAGCGAGGCAGAACCCCAATATCTTCCTCTCTCTCTCTCTCTCTCTCTCTCTCTCTCTCTCTCTCTCTCTCTCTCTCTCTCTCTCTCTCTCTCTCTCTCTCTCTCTCTCTCTCTCTCTCCTCAACGTACTCTTGGTTTCTCCTCTCTCTCTCTCTCTCTCTCTCTCTCTCTCTCTCTCTCTCCTCAACACCCTCTTGGTTTCTCCTCTCTCTCTCTCTCTCTCTCTCTCTCTCTCTCTCTCTCCTCAACACCCTCTTGGTTTCTCCTCTCTCTCTCTCTCTCCTCTCTCTCTCTCTCTCTCTCTCTCTCTCTCTCTCTCTCTCTCTCTCTCTCTCTCTCTTTCTCTGTCTCTCCTCTCCTCTCCTCAACGCCCTCTTGGTTTCTCATCTCTCCATTATGTGAGCGGTTGCTTTGGACGGTCTTTAATTTGCATCCTAATGCCGTGCCCTTGTTCAATTTAATTTACAATGCAGATGCACGGGTGATAAGTATGATGGAGGCTCGTTCCCTCGGGAGGAAAAACAGGAGAGAGAGAGAGAGAGAGAGAGAGAGAGAGGGAGAGAGGGAGAGAGAGCGA
>NC_085873.1:54721379-54736379 GCF_034702125.1 Engraulis encrasicolus | reverse complement strand
TTGATATTTTGTGTATGTCCACGAAAACTGTGTTAACCGTGTCACGGTCTGAAACCCCCTCCATAAATCAGTAATGATTTGGTCTTAGGCCATACGAATAACATCACATGATGTCATAACCTCTTTGGTAGGATATGGGAAGACTTTTTGGCAAGTTTTTAGCTCCATCCTTCCATAATTTAATCCATTCTTTTTCATGTTCTCATAGTGGGAAAATTGCCTGTCAACTGTGTTATCAACATATTCATAAGATTCTGAATTAGAAATCACATGTAGAAAAACACAGATAAAGCAAACAAATACAATACCAAGTTTTTCTATTTTTGTTACAAATCTAATTGTAATTTGCCAGAAATGAAACCCATTGAAAATGGAATGTTCTGTCTGGCAAATTAGAATTAGATTTGTAACAAAAATAGAAAAACTTGGTATGGAAATCTATGTAGTATAATGAAGAGGGAAGTGTGGGTCACCAGATCAAAGAACAAAAAAACAGCTGACAGCTAAGCATCAATGATATCTGGGCTTTCATAACCCTCATGCAATGCCACTGCCATTGACTTCAATGTTAAGTCAGGTCGGCAGTCTAACCCATGACTGCGGCTTTGAGTAATGAACAAGGCTGAGACTTTTTAAAGCCTCAGGAAGCTTTTACCAGTGTTTAGAGTTAATTGGTTAATTCAGGTGATAAGGTTAATAGCTTGTTTAGACAACCTTTTCATGGTATGCAAATTTTTTGGATACAAGACCTGAAATATTTAAGTTGGTGTGCAGTGAATCTAAAATATGAAAGTTTATTTTGTATCATTACATTATGGGGAAAAAATTACTTTAACACAATATGCTAATTATTTGAGAAGGACCTGTATGTGTGAATTCTTGCCATTCAAATATTTTGAGAACGTGCCATTTCAACCTACCAGTAGTCCTACCGGTATATAAAATGCATTTTGCAATGCAATGCAATGGAATGCCCAATACAAAAATGTCAATTCCCCAACATACAAAATGGAGATACAGCGTTTTGCAAATACATTGTGGATTAGTCGGGCTCCCGGTGGTATAGGCTATGACCCCCCCTCAATGTCACTCTCACCCTCTCAACAGGCCTCCTGAAAGTCTTTGAGGAACTGCCACGCAGAGAGAGGAGAGAGATTCATCCTGTGCCAGTGAATGGGAGATTTGCCATCATGTTGTGTTCCGTGCTGCACGCTACAGAGCAGTGGGAGGAGGCCTGAGGGCCAGATTAACACACAGGCTGCAGCATAGGGCCCCCACCTTCCATGGGCCCCCCACAGGATAGATATGGCTGCAGCATAGGGGCCCCCCACCTTCCATGGGCCCCCCACAGGATAGATATGGCTGCAGCATAGGGGCCCCCCACCTTCCATGGGCCCCCCACAGGCTAGATATGGCTGCAGCATAGGGGCCCCCCACCTTCCATGGGCCCCCCACAGGATAGATATGGCTGCAGCATAGGGCCCCCCACCTGCCAGGGGGGCCCACACAAGGATGTGTGTGTGTGTGTGTGTGTGTGTGTGTGTGTGTGTGTGTGTGTGTGTGTGTGTGTGTGTGTGTGTGTGTCTGTGTGTGTGTGTGTGTGTGTGTGTGTGTGTGTGTGTGTGTGTGTGTGTGTGTGTGTGTGTGTGTGTGCGGGCGTGCGTGCGTGCGTGCGTGCGTGCGTGCGTGTGTGTGTGTGTGTGTGTGTGTGCGGGGGTGTGTGCGTTCGACATGACTCTCATGCAGGAGCGGTTGGAGCAGTTGGCAAGGTGTGTGTGTGTGTGTGTGTGTGTGTGTGTGTGTGTGTGTGTGTGTTCGACATGACTCTCATGCAGGAGCTGTCGGAGCGGTTGGCAAGGTTTCTGTGTGTGTGCGTGCGTGTGTGCGTGCATGTGTGCGTGCGTGCGTGCGTGCGTGCGTGTGTGCGGGCGTGTGTGTGTTCGACATGACTCTCATGCAGGAGCTGTCGAAGCTGTTGGCAAGGTGTGTGTGTGCGTGCGTGCGTGCGTGTGTGTGTGCGTGCTTGCGTGCGTGCGTGCATGCGTGTGTGCGTGTGTGACATGACTCTCATGCAGGAGCTGTTGGAGCGGTCGGAACTGTCGGCAAGGTCTGCAAACTCATCTGATTATTCACGATTTCGGTGATGCACTGTGTTAGTCTTGTCATGCTCTCCATATGTCTATACACATTACTATGAAATGCACAGACAACAAGTGGTATGGAACAGTGTATATTCCCTTCCACTATTCTTAGTTCAATTGAGGTTACATGACATACTGCATAGCCCACATTGCACTAAAATACTCTACCCTGCAAAAGCAAAGTGCAGGAACTAAACCTAGATTGGAACCGAGAACAAGGCCTTCAGAACCTTGGTATTAGTTTGGATGCTGTTATTAACCTTTAAGAGTGTGGGTTTTTGAGCATTCTATAAAAAGAATGCGTTCTATAACCATGCAAAATTCTACAATTCCATATTGTATTGAATGGCGCCCAGAATTCTATAGAACTTTCACTGCCCGAGCATTCCCGTCACACCAGTGTGACGGTACACTCTTAATGGTCAAATTCTACATAGCAATGCTGCATCTCTAAAACGGGAGGGACTCACTAGTTCGACGCCCTTTCGGTACTTACCGCTTATGTCATACGACCCTAAACCTAACCCGAACCCTAACCTTAACCCTAAACCTAACCCTAACCTTAACCCTAACCTTAACCCTAAACCTAACCCTAACCTTAAATCGCTTGTTTGAAATGTTTGATTACCATGTGAAGTCACGAGAGGGCGTCAAACTAGTGGGACCCAAAACGGGACACATCTGAACCACAAGGCTGTGTCACAAGATAAAGGAGGTGTTATGAAGATTTCCACTCAATTTTGACTGAATGTGCATTTATTTACTGCAACTTGCCTTTGGAAGGCAGTACTTTAAACTGCAATGGTGCCAATAGTAGCCTTTCACTATAGTAAACCTGTGGCACCAATAATAGGCTTTCACGATAGTAAACGTGTGGTACCAATAGTAGCCTTTCACTATAGTAAACCTGTGGTGTGAATATGGATACTTTTCCTTCAAAACTGTTTAATCCACATGTCTACAGTATACCTATATGAAGCTATAAACAAAGAGAACATGAGAGAGAGAGAGAGAGAGAGAGAGAGAGAGAGAGAGAGAGAGAGAGAGAGAGAGAGAGAGAGAGAGAGAGAGAGAGAGAGAGAGAGAATATGAGAGCGAGAGAGAGAGGGGAAGGGAAGGTTATATTCATGTGTGCGTGTGCTGTAACGTGCATGTCAATTCCTTTTATACATGCTCTCATTGCCACGAACTGCAGCCCCTACACTTTAATCCCATTTAGAGAGAAACTTATTTTGAAAGTGTGTCTGTGATGACAGGCACTCGAGACACAAACGCTCTTCCAACATCTCTGTGTCTTGATTTGAATAAGGATGGAGGGAGCCTGTCCATTAATTTTTCTCACATTCACTCCTTTAATCTCAAAAAATATTCTCATGATGTGTTTGCCATTGTGGGTCTTGTGTACGTCTGTGTAAATCCTGCTTAAAAACCTGCTAACTATGGGGTTTATGAGTTGTTTCCATTTTGTTTCTTTGTTTAGTTAATTTGTTTGTTGGTTTATAGCAGTCAAGACATTTAATTTTGGGTTGTAGGGCCTATGTATTTCTTTGTGTTTGTAATGTTGAATATGAGTGGTTTTCCTACTGCTTTTGTGGGTGACAAACAAATGGATGACCATACACCATTTACGTCATGTCTGTTTTTTGTGTTATTCATTTTTTAAAAACTGAGAAAAGGCATTGAATTTCGACTGCATTGGCGAGTCTCTCTCACCACTCCAGCCAGGGTTGTCTTCTGGGCAGTGGAGCACATGAAAAGTGCAGGATAACAACAGTACACCCTATGCAATGCAATGCACAGAGAGAGGATAACAACAGTAAAGCCTATGCAAATGCACAGAGACATATTTATTCAAAGATTCCCAAATTATTTTTCCACCTGGCTGGCAAGCAGACTAGACAAAAATGGACTTGATTGAAGTATGTTTTCGATAAGAGGGGGGATAATTGGAAGTGAGAGGGGGGGTGGGTTGGCCTTTAGGTTAATTGACTCGTATGTGTCTCATTTGACATTTAATATGAAATGAGTTAGAGACTTGACTGAAAAGGTTACGCACACTACTGGTGTCACCCCCTCCACCACCAGCCCCCCCCCCCTCACCACCGAGCACCAGCAAACCCCCCCTCCCCTCACCGCCGCCCGAGCACCCCCCCCCCCCCCCCACCATCCCCCAAATGGCTGCTGCTGCTGCTGCTGCAAGTCGCAAACATCTTCAAAAAACAAACAACAAGTCTCTTACTGTTTCAAATGTAGCTTCAAATGTGGCGGTAAACAAGTAGCCGCTCACTGCTTCAAATGTGGCGGTTACCGCACAAATAGACCAAGCGAGACATGAGTGAGGCGAGCGACGGAAGTAATTGACTTTGTATTGAATTGCACAACAAAAGCGATTCTGGAGACTAGAGGCGATTCGCACGCCGAGAGCGACAGTTTGAGGTTGAAATCCTGGCTACTTTCTATGACGCGGTTCGGCAACCAGCCGCAACAGTGAATGAATGTATAGAGGTCAGTGACCACAGCCAATGGGAATGTTTGAATGCTTTGCCTTCTGCCTGTAATGGACATACGCTAGTCGCTTCAATCGCTCGTATCGCTCTTGCTGCACAGAAGCGATTCTCTGTCGCTTCAATCGCATCGAGCTTGGTCTATTAGTGTGGTTAGGCTTCATACGTTTCCCACAACAAATGTGTGTGATACATCATTGTTCAAACGTGTTGTCAAAAATGTATCTGAATGTTCATTGTGTAGAGCAGTTGTGGATTGATGAGACATGGAGAAGATAAACAGTATATAGGCCTACAGTACCATACAGCTGGCTAAGGGCTTTTGCTTCTTTTTTTAAAGACGTTTCACAAAACTGACTTTCCATCGTCTGTTTCTCAGGTATACAGTATGGCTCATTAATTAGAGGACAAACCTTTGGAGAGAATAGCTGATGAGAGATATTAACTCCTGTTGAAACGGTTACAGCCAGACACACTGCTATTATATTATATTGTCCTGAAGGAGCATGACAACAGCAGCCAGTCCCAGACAGGTGTTCTGACAACGCAGCACAGGTAATTCATTTACATCAGACTGTTTGTTTGAGAGAGAAATATATGACTCTGGAGTGCCCGGTTTTCTATTTATTTATTTATTTATTTATTTATTTATAAATATGTCCCTACTAACACGCTACACCAGGTGTGGCTCTCAATGTGAATCCAATTAAACAGGATATCTGTTGAGGGAGGCCTTCTAAATTAAATATCTGCTTTGTTAATTCATCAGTCCTCTTCCAAATGACTGGTCTCCAGTCCTGCATCGTTTGGAAAGCGAGTCGCTACGCCGGCTTAATAGATGGCACCAGCTGGAACATTCTTTTCAGCGTCTCGCCTCGCTCTGTTCTGTTTATCGATCCTGCTGTGCATGAATTTGCTGCCTTCTGACAAAACAAATTACTAGAATTTGACAATATGGGGCTGGGAAGAAGAGCTTATTGATCGCTGCGCGGCGGTATCAGCGCTGGAGAGGTGTCAGGGAGCAGACCGATGGATATCTGGCAGGTGGTGGCAGAGCTCCGTCCAAAAGGTATCAGAGTCTCTTAGGTGCTTGTAATGATGTAGCCTACCTGCATTAGTGTGGCATCAGGACTAGCACCTCTTAACACACTTTAGCCTGATGCTGCGTATATACGTTGTTGTTTGACCTTTGGTGCCAGGAGCGAAATACGCTGCATTCAGACTCTTGACATTTGAGGTTTTTTTAATCTATTAATGTAGGTATGTTACAGGTGGATGAACACATACCAGTGCAAAATGACGGTCCTATATGCAACTTATTTAATGTGTTATGAGCTGCAGTGGCTGAGATATTCAGGTTTTTAATAAGCAGAAGGCACCTTTTCCCAAAAAGGGCTTAGGCATTCAGCAGGCGTTTTTGCAGGTGCCTTTGGCTAAAATGGGTTAATGATGTAGTTGTGGTGCTGTGGTGTGAGAGAGATGGGAAGGGCCGGCAAAGGACCCGATGGTAGACGAGTGCCCTACCGTTTGGCCACGGCAGGGCCTCTTATCTGTTCTTTATGATGTGGCTTCCTGTAGTTGTGTTGCATCAGGCCTAGCGCCACGTAATGATGTGGCCTACCTACCTGTAGTTGTGTGGCATCAGATCTTCTTAGCTGTTCTTAATGATTTAGCAACCTATGCCTACCTGTATTTGTGTGGAATCAGGGCCTAGCGCCTCGTAATGATGTGGCCTACCTACCTGTAGTTAGGGTGACCAGCTGTCCGGATTTCGGCCGGACAACCCCGCCCCTTAACTTTCTAACCTAGCGTCCTCGCGTGCACCCATTGCTTCGACTTGCCGAATCCCCGCCTCCGTGGAGAAAATTGTGAAGTTGGCATTCTAAACTGTAGGCAGAAATCAGGGAACAGCGCTGCCATCTTACCTCAGACAACTCAGCTGCCAACAACAGTTTTACTTGTAAAACAATATTTTTGGGGGGAAGGATTTTCGCATTGCATTACCTCACTCCGATAAAGGAGTCATCACCACTAACTTAATATTGTATCAGACGGCAGGTTACGATAGACAAATCCTTCCGTTGTTGTCTGTGTAGGCTATTTCATTTTTTTTTAATGTATTTTGGGTAGTCGTGCATTCGTAGGCCTAATAGCCAACCATTAATTTGATTTACTTTATTCAAACTTGGTCAGAAGTATTATCAGCGGTGTTTTAAGGGAGGCAAACCGCTTTTGTCAACCTTTTTTTCATGCAGACGCTGGATAACCAACAACACGAGCTCAAAATACAGACAGCGCCCGTGCAGAAAGACGTTTCTTTGCCCTGTTTGTAAAGTTGTGAGAACCCTCGTATCGTTGTAAAGGCATTTAGCGGACAAACTCAATGCGTTGCCAACAGTGCAGGAAAAAATAGGAAACAGACAGTAGGCAATAATATAGTTGCCTTATTTAACTTTCATACAGTCAGTTAATGAACTTCATATATGGCTATTGCACGGAGATTTCCCCGACACAAGGCGACAGCAATACAGTTAATTCGCTGGGCGAGAGGTTATATCTGGAGTAACATGGCAGCCGCAGATATCAGAAACGCGACCGACTATCAAGGTCTAGATTGCGTCGATGACGTTGCCTCGCAGCTCGAGGCCATAAGCAAAAGGCTAGGAGGAAAGGAAAGACAAAGAGACAGACACACGGATGTCGTGAACAGGTCGTAAAAACGGACCGATGGCCACCCTACCTGTAGTTGTGGTGTCAGAGACTCTTAGCTGCTCTTAATGATGTAGCCTAGCTGTTAGAGATGCACCGGGTCCTGATTTTTAGGATCCTGCAGGATACCGCATCCACTGCTTAATTCAATTCAATTCATTCTTTATTCTAGACCCAGGGGGATCCATATCACATTAAAAAGACAAGGCATCACAACACAGTACTGTACATGTATATTAAAAAACAAAAAACAAACAAACATACAAACAAACAAACAAAAACCCGGAACCCTAGCTACCTGTATCAGGCCCTAGCACCGCTGCCAAGCCCTATTGCTCCAGTCCACTTGCTGCTTTAAACTGCTCACATCAGCCAGATCTCCCTGTGTGTGTGTGTGTGTGTGTGTGTGTGTGTGTGTGTGTGTGTGTGTGTGTGTGTGTGTGTGTGTGTGTGTGTGTGTGTGTGTGTGTGTGTGTGTGTGTGTGTGTGTGTGTGTGTGTGTGTGTGTGTGCGTGTAGGGACATGTGTGTCAGCGAAATGCCTCCTGCCGACTGAATCTGGGGAGTGCAGTGTCAGCACAGCAATATCTCACCTCAACCCATTTCAGAAGAAATGACACAGGAGCTCTTCCTCTGCACTGAGTAGTGTTGACTGATCGCTTTCTTTTCTATCCTCTAGAGCAATATCTCAACTCAAGAAGATGACTGCCTTCGTGGTCCTCTTCCTCTGCCTCTTCTTCCTCTGCACTGAGTAGTGTTGACTGATCGGCCAGATCGCTTTCTTTTCTGTCCTCTAGTGCACAAAGTTACAATCTTATCAGTAAAGGATTTACAGTGTAGATAAAGTGATTTTGGGTGGGGGTAGATGTAGTGCTACAGATGTAGCACTGTGTGTCTGTCTACTAACCCTTTTGCTTTAGGATCACCCAATATCATATTAAATATTACCTGTGTCACAAATGTCGATATACCTTTAAAACTGTGCATGGATATATTGTCATCCCTCTAGGAACAGGTTGGAGATTTTGATTAATCTTTTTTCAGTGGATTGAGGAGAGGAGAGGAGAGGAGAGAGGGGAGGAGAGGAGAGGAAAAGAGAGGAGAGGAAAGGAGAGGAGAGGAGAGGAGAGGAGAGGAGAGGAGACAACAGGAGAGGAGAGGAGAGAAGAGGAGAGGAGAGGAGAGAGGAGAGGAGAGGAGAGGAGAGGAGAGGAGAGGAGAGGAGAGGAGAGGAGAGGGGAGGACAGGAGAGGAGAGGAGAGGAGAGGGGAGAAGAGAAGAGGAGAGGAGAGGAGAGGAGAGGAGAAGGGAGGGGAGGAGAGGAGAGGACTGAGTTAGTTTGGAATAGACAATGACCTCAAAGCATTGAAGTCCTGTTTTACCATTAAAATGGAAAAAGGCATAATTTGCATGCAGGTGAGGTTCCACAAAAGCCCGGAGAGGAGAGAAGAGGGGAGGAGAGGAGAGGAGATGAATCAGAATGCACATCAACGCTCTCTCCTCCTCTCCCTCTCCCTCTCCCTCTCTCTCTCTCTCTCCCTCTCTGAAATGCACTGACCTAATTAAATGTGCTGTCAGCCTGTTCCAAACTCCAACTTTCTTATCGTTTCCTGTCTAGGCTGGAGGCTGGTGATTAGGGTGGCCTTGGTTTGGAATCGTATGTATGGGCTTCTAAGTGCTCTTGTGCTCCCCTGCCTCATGGATGGTGGAGGGTCCTGGTGATGGCAAGGGAAGGCAGGTAACCTTCAACCAGGCCTGTCGACATGGTAACCTTCAACCAGGCCCGTCGACATGGTAACCTTCAACCAGGCCCGTCGACATGGTAACCTTCAACCAGGCCCGTCGACATGGTAACCTTCAACCAGGCCCGTCGACATGGTAACCTTCAACCAGGCCCGTCGACATGGGAGGCCACAGGGAGGACACCAGAGAGATATAGGGGGCCCAGAATTGGATACCCATTACATTGCATGTATTGGGTAGGGGGCTCTTTCAGATGACTTTGTCCTGGGCCCAGAGAAAGCTGCCAGTAGCCCTGACTTCAACCAATACAGTAAGTCTGTGCTGTGTAGCCAGCAGCGTTGCCTTCAACCAATACAGTAAGTCTGTGCTGTGTAGCCAGCAGCTCTGCCTTCAACCAATACAGTAAGTCTGTGTGGCACCTTTTCCCAAAAAGGGCTTAGGCATTCAGCAGGCGTTTTTGCAGGTGCCTTGGGCTAAAATGGGTTAATGATGTAGTTGTGGTGCTGTGGTGTGAGAGAGATGGGAAGGGCCGGCAAAGGACCCGATGGTAGACGAGTGCCCTACCGTTTGGCCACGGCAGGGCCTCTTATCTGCTCTTTATGATGTGGCTTCCTGTAGTTGTGTTGCATCAGGCCAAGCGCCACGTAATGATGTGGCCTACCTGTAGTTGTGGTGTCAGAGACTCTTAGCTGCTCTTAATGATGTAGCCTAGCTGTTAGAGATGCAGTAAGTCTACTCTGTGCTGTGTAGCCAGCAGCTCTGCCTTCAACCAATACAGTAAGTCTGTGCTGTGTAGCCAGTAGCCCTGACTTCAACCAATACAGTAAGTCTGTGCTGTGTAGCCCGTGGTTTCCCTCTCAGCCCTACAACACTGTTGCTCTGACACCATTGATCTGTATACACAGCTTCCCTGAAGGCCTCAAGGAAGACTGGAAACATCTCATCTCCTCCCAGGGCATTTTGCACTTAATTCAACCCTCAGTGAGTCGAATTCAACACTCGTTGTTGGTGCTCCTCTCTGAGTTTTGTACTAGAGTAGAGTAGCGTAGTACTAAAATACAGTAAGTCTGTACTGTTCCCGTGGTTTCCCTCTCAGCCCGTCATCCCACACACTGTAGTAGCTCCGCCTGCAACGATCTGGTTTGGTCATGTGACAAAGCACTCCACAGTGAAATCAAGGTGTCCAGTAGCATGTTGAATCAGAGTAGAGTAGAGCAGAGTATCATGTCTAAATCCAGAGGGGAAATTAAAGTGTCCAGTAGCATACATGCATAAATACAGAATGCACAAGACATTACACATATAATTCCACATATATTAACATTTAACAAACATTTACTGTGAGCATGTGTAACGGACATGAACCGACCATTACATTAAAATAACAAACTAAACAGTCTTTGGATGATTGAAGAGGCAGGAGAGATGAGGGGTCTCGATCCAATAGCATTTATTACTCCCAATCTGAAACAACAGACAGGGCGGGCAAAGGGAGGCACACTGCAAGGGGTCGAAGTAATTGGCATTCCCCTTGCCAATCTTCCAGAAGTGAGGAAAACTACAGCAGCTAGACAAGCTAGCCTACTGTTTACAGTGTAATAGACAAACCAAGGCACTTAGATCGTATAGTTTACACATTAAAACCCAAAAGAAAACACAATTTACATCACCAAAAATACTACAGGGATCTTTCTTTTTTACACATAAACACATACCTGAAACAACAGACAGGGCGGGCAAAGTGAGGCACACTGCAAGGGGTCGAAGTAATTGGCATTCCTGTGACACAATAGGCACGTTAGCACCTGTTAACTTCATAACGATCGCGGACATTAAAGGATTTATCCGGAGTTGGAACAAGTTTGCCTGATTTTTGCATGTTTGGGATGAAATACAGTCACTCTAGAGCAAAATCAAGGCAAAAGGATGCGTTTTGAGAAAGTTTGATAATATCACGTTAGCCTCGTTAGCCATATCAGCTATGTAATATGAAAGATGCGGGCATCGTTTTTCGGCGGTTACACACATTTCAAAAACACAACATTTTAAAGTCTTGCACAGCTCAAAACAACGTCACACTTACCTCGTAATATGTTGAGGGTATCCACACATAAACCAAAGTGTCCAAAGTCCTTCATGTATCCTTGAAAGGTCTGCAGAATGTGTTTTGTGAAGCTACCACCTTGAGAATATCTAAATTACGGTCAAGACAACTATTTGACACTAAAGCCCACCAAGTAGATTGCCGAGTGCGTCGCACCATCAGCTATGATTATTTCCATAGCGAG
Source organism: Engraulis encrasicolus (assembly GCF_034702125.1). Classification (NCBI taxonomy): domain Eukaryota; kingdom Metazoa; phylum Chordata; class Actinopteri; order Clupeiformes; family Engraulidae; genus Engraulis; species Engraulis encrasicolus. The sequence goes on along the minus strand of NC_085873.1, from coordinate 54,724,995 downwards.
TAACCACAGCTGATGGTGCGACGCACTCGGCAATCTACTTGGTGGACTTTAGTGTCAAATAGTTGTCTTGACCGTAATTTAGATATTCTCAAGGTAGTAGCTTCACAAAACACATTCTGCAGACCTTTCAAGAATACATGAAGGACTTTGGACACTTTGGTTTATGTGTGGATACCCTCAACATATTACGAGGTAAGTGTGACGTTGTTTTGAGCTGTGCAAGACTTTAAAATGTTGTGTTTTTGAAATGTGTGTAACCGCCGAAAAACGATGCCCGCATCTTTCATATTGCATAGCTGATATGGCTAACGAGGCTAACGTGATATTATCAAACTTTCTCAAAACGCATCCTTTTGCCTTGATTTTGCTCTAGAGTGACTGTATTTCATCCCAAACATGCAAAAATCAGGCAAACTTGTTCCAACTCCGGATAAATCCTTTAATAGCGCTAATTTGCATATTTCGAGCGCAAATGACAACGAAAATATCCACACAAACGTAACAGAATATCTTCCCATCAAAGATCAGTAAAATAACAGAGAAATTAAAGCACAGAAACATCATTAAATAGTATGTGACACGGAGGAAAAAATAACACAGCTTACCCCTTGCCAATCTTCCAGAACTGAGGAAGAGTTCCGGGGTGCCACACCAATTAACGCCCCATCAGAAACAATAGGCAACGGTAAACCCATCCCAAGTAGTATCTACATTAAAGCCCACATATTTTGAGAAGTTCACTAAGAGCAAAAAAATAAGGTTCATTCTTAACACTACTACACGTGGATGGATCCCAGGTGGTGTGTGTGTGTGTGTGTGTTCCACTATCCTCTTCTGCTGAAGGCTAACCACAACACACACACACTTACACTTACACGCACACACACACACACACACACACACACACACACACACACACACACCTGGGATCCACCACCACCCACGGAAGAGGATGAGGAAGAGGATGAAGATGAAGATGAGGAAGAGGGTGTCAGGCGTCTCTCTCAAGAAAAAAAGGCCAATGGAAGTGTGTGTGTGTGTGTGTGTGTGTGTGTGCCAATGGAAGTTGAGCTTGAGGAAATGAAGTCATAAATAAAGAATGAGCTGTGTGCAGGGGCGGAGCTATAGGAGGGGTGAGCAGGGCATTCGCCCCTGGGCCCAGGGCCCTCCCGTATTGCTAGTGGGGGCCCTATTGTAATCATGGCAGGCTGTATGAGGGGGCCCTATCAGTGTTTTGCCCTGGGGCCGGGTGTGCACTTGTTCCGCCACTGGCTGGCAGTGTGTCTATACTGGAAAGCACTATCGACGTGGAGGTGGGCAGCTTCACGGCTTCAGAGGCGCACTATGGACGTGGAGGTGGGCAGCTTCACGGCTTCAGAGGCGCACTATGGACGTGGAGGAGGGCAGCTTCACGGCTTCAGAGGCGCACTATGGACGTGGAGGAGGGCAGCTTCACGACTTCAGAGGCGCACTATGGACGTGGAGGAGGGCAGCTTCACGGCTTCAGAGACATGATGCAATGTGAGGCCATGGTGGGGATATAGATATATTTTCCCTTTTTCTTCTCCTGTTTTTTTTTTTTTTTTACCGGAGTGCCTTATCATCGGAGATCATAGAAGAAATGTAAATGAGCTTATTTTACAATGCAAGGGAGAATGAGCTCCTTCCAAGAAGAAGACATAAAATGGATTAAAAATATATATATTGCTCTACCTCTGCTCAAATTCTGCTCTTCTCTGATGTTCTCTTGAGTCTTCCAAATAATGTATTTATTTTTTTACTCCACTTGCTGAATGTCAGGCTCTTGACACAGCCATGATTCTCCCACTACATCTCTTTCTCTGATACCAGATAATATGGTTGGAAAGAGCTTTATTGTGCTGCTGAGTGTGTCATGATGTAGAGATAATATGGTTGGAAAGAGAGAGAGGTTTACTGTCTGCAACGCTGTGAGTTAGGAAAGAGAGAGAGGTTTACTGTCTGCAACGCTGTGAGATAGGAAAGAGAGAGAGAGGTTTACTGTGTGCAACGCTGTGAGATAATACAGTATGGGTGGAAAGAGAGACAGAGAGAGGTTTGCTGTGTGTGCTCTACAAAGCCCATATACCATCAGCTAGCTCACTGACAAACACGTCTCCTCTCTCCTCTCAAAACACGTCTCCTCTCTCTTCTTCACCTCCTCCTCCATCCTGTCTTCCTCTCCCCTCTCTCCTCCTCTCTCCTCTTCTCTCTTCTTCCTCTCTCCTCCCCTCTCTCCTTCCTCTCCCCTCTCTCCTCCTCTCTCCTCTTCTCTCTTCTTCCTCTCTCCTCCCCTCTCTTCTTCCTCTCCTCCTCTCTCCTCTCTCTTCTTCCTCTCCTCCTCTCTCCTGCTCTCTCCTCTCCCTTCTTCCTCTCCTCCTCTCTCCTGCTCTCTCTTCTCCTCTCTTCCTCTCTCCTGCTCTCTCTTCTCCTCTCCTCCTCCATCCCGTCTTCCTCCTCTTCCTCTCCTCCTCTCTCTTCTTCCTCTCCCCTCCTCCTCTGCTCTCTTCTTCCTCTCCTCCTCTCTCCTCCTCTCCTCTCCCCTCCCGTCCTCTCCTCTCCTCTCTTCTTCCTCTCCTCCTCTCTCCTCCTCTCTCCTCTCTCTTCTTCCTCTCCTCCTCTCTCCCCTCTCTCCTCTCCTCTCTCCTCTCCCTTCTTCCTCTCCTCCTCTCTCCTGCTCTCTCTTCTTCACCTCCTCCTCCATCCTGTCTTCCTCTCCTCCTCTCTCTTCTTCCTCTCCCCCTCCATCCTCTCTTCATCTCCCCTCTCTCCTCTTCCTCTCCACTCTCTCCTCCTCTCTCCTCCTCCATCCTGTCTTCCTATCCCATCTCTCCTCCTCTCTCCTCCTCTCTCCTCCTCTCTCTTCTTCCTCTCCCCTCTCTCCTCTTCCTCTCTTCTTCTCTCCCCTCTCTCCTCCTCCTCTCCTCCTCCATCCTCTCTTCATCTCCCCTCTCTCCTCTTCCTCTCCACTCTCTCCTCCTCTCTCCTCCTCCATCCTGTCTTCCTATCCCATCTCTCCTCCTCTCTCCTCCTCTCTCCTCCTCTCTTCATCTCCCCTCTCTCCTCTCCTCCTCCATCCTGTCTTCCTCCTCTCTCCTCCTCTCTCTTCTTCCTCTCCTCCTCCATCCTGTCTTCCTCTCCTCCTCCATCCTGTCTTCATCTCCCCTCTCTCCTCCTCTCTCCTCCTCTCTCTTCTTCCTCTCCTCCTCTCTCTTCTTCTCTCCCCTCTCTCCTCCTCTCTCTTCTTCCTCTCCCCTCTCTCCTCTTCTCTCTTCTTCTCTCTTCTTCCTCTCTCCTCCTCTCTCTTCTTCCTCTCCCCTCTCTCCTCTTCTCTCTTCTTCCTCTCCTCCTCCATCCTGTCTTCCTCTCCTCCTCCATCCTGTCTTCATCTCCCCTCTCTCCTCCTCTCTCCTCCTCCATCCTGTCTTCCTCTCCTCCTCCATCCTGTCTTCCTATCCCATCTCTCCTCCTCTCTCCTCCTCTCTCCTCCTCTCTCTTCTTCCTCTCCCCTCTCTCCTCTTCCTCTCCTCCTCTCTCTTCTTCCTCTCCCCTCTCTCCTCCTCTGTCTTCTCCTCTCCTCCTCCATCCTGTCTTCCTC
>NC_085873.1:54713879-54716379 GCF_034702125.1 Engraulis encrasicolus | reverse complement strand
GTATTCCCCAGTTGAGGAGCGTATTCCCCAGTTGAGGAGCGTATTCCCCAGTTGAGGAGAAGCGTATTCCCCAGTTGAGGAGAAGCGTATTCCCCAGTTGAGGAGGTGGGTATTCCCCAGTTGAGGCCTGAGGCTAATGGGAGTGTTGTTGTTTATCACTAATGATTTCCAATGGAGAGCAGAGCAGCATCTTCTCCTATCTCCACAGATTAGACCTCACAGAAACCCCCTGATGAAACCACCTGCACAAATACCATGACAAGGTACTCATAAACGCTACCATTTTTGTGTTTGTAGAATATGGCGTGCTCTTATCCAGATTGTTTGTTGGCTTATTGGGTTTGGGTGCTCTTTAGTCCAAGGTATAGTACTTCGAGGTTCAAAAAATTAGAATACATTCTCTGACTGAGGCACTCCATATTAAAATGTCTTCCTGAGGATTTGGAGACCTCAATAGAAAGGCTGTAGTGGTAACCCAACATGACCCAACATGGCCCAACTTGGCCCTCGTGGGTATGTGTTCAGAGCCCCAACCTGGTCCTGGTGAGTATGTGTTCAGAGCCCCAACTTGGTCCTGGTGGGTATGTGTTCAGACTCAGAGCCCCAACCCAACGAGGCCCTCGCGGGTAGCTGAATAGTGCCCCAATAGTCCCACAGTGGATGCAGAGGCTTGTCAGTATGTTATGTTGCCCGTCTGAGCGATGAAATGCAACACAAATGGAGACAGAAGAGGTGGCAGCATCACATGGCCGTGTGTAGTGTGTAGTGAGGCCAATCCCAGTGTTTGGTCATGTATTAAAACCGGGGCTTTAAGCTCTGTGACAGATGCTAATGAAGTAATGTTTGCATTTTTGATTGGCTGCCTAAACAAAGATAAGAAGTGCACTCTGGGGGAAAAAAACCTGTTAGCCTGCCATTCAAACACACTCACTGAGTCTCTATCTCTACTCTGTCTCTAAAGAAAGACGTGACAGCTTTTCTTTTCAGCCTAACAACAAGCAGGCTGATTTGCACATTAATGAGAAAACGAAAAACACAGCTGGGGGGGTGGTGAGGTGGCGAGGTGGGGGGGTGGTGAGGTGGCGAGGTGGGGGGGTGGGGGGTGAGGTGGCGAGGTGGGGGGGTGGTGAAGTGGCGAGAAGAGAAGAGAAGAGAAGAGATGCTCTCTCAAGGTCCTGTGCTGCTGGGGGAGCTGAGATGGCAATGTGCTCTCTCAACGTGCTGTGCTGTGCTGTGCTGTGCTGTGCTGTGCTGTGCTGTGCTGTGCTGTGCTGTGCTGTGCTGTGCTGTGCTGTGCTGTGCTGTGCTGTGCTGTGCTGTGCTGTGCTGTGCTGTGCTGTGCTGTGCTCTCTCAACGTGCTGTGCTGTGCTGTGCTGTGCTGTGCTGTGCTGTGCTGTGCTGTGCTGTGCTGTGCTGTGCCGTGCCGTGCCGTGCCGTGCCGTGCCGTGCCGTGCTGTGCCGTGCCGTGCTGTGCCGTGCTGTGCCGTGCTGTGCTGTGCTGTGCTGTGCTGTGCTGTGCTCTGCTGTGCTCTCTCAACGTGCCGTGCTGTGCCGTGCCGTGATGTGCCGTGCCGTGATGTGCCGTGCTGTGCTGTGCTGTGCCGTGATGTGCCGTGCCGTGCTGTGCTGTGCTGTGCTGTGCCGTTCATGTTCTCTTGTCACCTACTGACAGTGTCTTGAAATACCGTAGGCTTTTAATGACCACAACGCTACGCTAGCCATGTGCTGCTGCATCCACAACGCTACGCTAGCCATGTGCTGCTACATCCACAACGCTACGCTAGCCATGTGCTGCTACATCCACAACGCTACGCTAGCCATGTGCTGCTACATCCACAACGCTACGCTAGCCATGTGCTGCTACATCCACAACGCTACGCTAGCCATGTGCTGCTCCATCCACAACGCTACGCTGGCCATGGGCTGCCTGCATTTACTGTAATGACCACAACGGTACGCTAGCCATGTGCTGCCTACATCCACAACGTTACAGTACGCTAGCCATGTGCTGCTGCATCCACAACGCTACGCTACCCATGTGCTGCCTACATCCACTGTAATGACCACAACGCTACGCTAGCCATGTGCTGCTCCATCCACAACGCTACGCTGGCCATGTGCTGCCTGCATTTACTGTAATGACCACAACGGTACGCTAGCCATGTGCTGCCTACATCCACTGTAATGACCACAACGCTACGCTAGCCATGTGCTGCTACATCATAGAGGTAGAAAATAACACAAGAGAGGGCCCCGCCCCCCTTTTTACGGCAATCTGTAGCGGCCATTATCTGGAGGTAGATCAGAGAAATGGAAATTAACGGAGAACGAGGCTCACCTCTGTCAAAAATGGTTTAATCATGTGAAAATGTCCATCAACACACTATACAAGGACAATAGTTGAAGTGTGTTGCTAACTATGTTCATAAAATATATTATTTGATTTTTAAATGTATTTTATCGACTCATATGATTTCAGTAGATATGTAGCCTGACATT
>NC_085873.1:54693879-54706379 GCF_034702125.1 Engraulis encrasicolus | reverse complement strand
GGAAGAAAAATCCGCACTCACAAAACTGTGTCTCATTATTTATTTATATTACCACCATGTCCAAAAAGCAAACGCGTTTCGGCTATCAAGCCTTCTTGACTCAAGAAGGTGAAAATATTTCCCATCTTGCCTAGCTATGGCTGGACTCCCCTTTCCTGTAGGCCTGTTTATAACTATAGGATGCTGCTTAATATTGATTTGTGAACAAACACCTTGAATTTCAAGAATGAACATCTGAAATACACACTTTTAATTAAAATACCTTAAAGGAAACGTCATGGACACACACACACACACACACACACACACACACACACACACACACACACACACACACACACACACACACACACACACACACACACACACACACACACACACACACACACACACATAAAAAGGTCTGCACACACGTACACTAATGTGCAGGCCCGTATGCACACATGCATGGCATGCGCACGCACACAATGTTGTTCCTATTCAATAATATTATTAATAACAGGCCTAAAATAATAATAGGAATAATAAATTATTAAAATGAGGATGATGATGATGACGATGATGATGTTGATGATGACGATGACGACGACTATGATGGTGATGATGATGTTGATGATGATGATGATGATGATGATGATGATGACGATGATGATGATGATGATGATGGATGATGATGATGATGATGATGATGATGATGATGATGATGGTGATGATGATGATGGTGATGACGATGATGATGATGATAGGCCTAATAATAATGACCATGATCATCATCATCCTTAACATCAGTAGGCCTATACTCTTCATCGTCATCATCATCATCATCATCATTCTCCTCATACAAAAAAAAATAAAATTACTAATGATAGGCTACAGGCTGGATTGATGGCATCGTCATGGTAGAATAATCCAAAACCCAAACTGTTATGTGGGCTAGCGAAAAAAGTTTTGAGCATCTTTGGGGCGGCCGAGTTGGGTTGAGTAGCCTCTACACTGGTGGCGGCTGAGTTGGGTTGGGTAGCCTCTACTCTATACTGGCGGCTGAGGGCTGAGGGCTAATCTCCCGAGTATGGCATTGGGCAGCCAGAGTGGAAAAGGCAACAAGAGAGGAGACGCGTAGGGGGCGAGGCTGGCTCTTACAGGGTTGTTTCATTGGCTCAAACGACCCAAGACCCCGCCTAGATAAAAAAAGAGAGAGAGTGGGAGAGATAGAGAGAGCGAGTGCAAGATAAAGAAAAAAAAACACCCAACGTTTTCCCAGCCTGCCTGCCACCTTTAAGGCTAGAAAAGAGAAGAGGGACTTACCCACTCAGCGAGTCACCGCGGCTTATTTACCCAACTCTCCACTCAATAATTCGACCTACTCCAGTTTGTCTCGAAAACTGTTGTAGCACGAGTTACGAAAACACTACCAACCTTGGAAGGATTAAGTTTTTGCCATTGAAAGGTGGACATTTATTTTTTATTATTATTAATCAACATTTCTAGGAAGCATTCTTCGAGGGGCGGATGATGGTTTTCCTGTGCGCCTGAAGTCCCGAGGTTCTAAACTTGTGAACAAACGAAACCAGACACATTCAGGTAAGATTTTACTGCAAATATGCGATGAGTGGTGTTCAATATTTGCAACATATGCTTTGATATGTGGCAGTGTTTCATACAACGTTAGCTAATAGCCCAGTGCCTCTGCTGGCTACGGCCATGTGTCTTCGCTTGACTTCACTGCGCCACGGAAGAAAAGGAAGGGGAGAGATTGGATGAAAACGTTAAGGGCATTTCATTTCTGACCACCACGTTATGTTACGCTGCACTGTCAAAATGTTGAGCGAATTATATCGAGCGAGCCTTGTTTGAATGCCAGATTTCATGCGCATCTAGTGTATTCGTAGTAACAGCGAACGATTCATTCATTTAAGGTTCAAATGTTTTGAAAATGGACATGACCGTATCGCTGGGTCTTTGGCAAGATGGGTGTTCTTCCTTCTGATAAATAGCGTCACCGAAGGCGCGTCTCACAGCCTACTAGTTGTGCATTTAAAAACATGTGCATGTTATGAAATTAAGATTAAGTTCACAGTTCTGTAATCTCTATAACGCAAATATAGTTTGCAGTTTTACCCCGCCTGTATGGTTGTAGTGAACTGGACTGGAGTGACGTTACAACAATGCCCCATTAGGCATGACTCCTAGCATGGTGCCCCAAGTTTTTGAGGGCAAGTAGGGGGCGGCAACCGACTCATGCGCTACCCTACATTTTGGAGGGGCGGAGTTCACTTCAACAATGTTGTGGTATTGAAGATAGATGGGGTATGGGACTTCATCACTGCTCCCGTAGGGTTGTGGTCATTCTAAAGCCTACTGTAAATGGTGTGATGAGCTTCTAGTTCTCTAGCTGCCTGCCTAGGCTAATCGTCTCGGGATTATTTTAATGATAATAAAATTAGCCTATTTTAAAATTAATTTTACTGAAAAATTGCTGTGTGTTTCCAAATGGCCTGACCAGCTTCCTCCGGCATCAAGTGTGACCAGTAGCCCATCCTCCACCCATAGGTTTGGCTAGCCAGCTGGCAACATTGAAATGCAGTTTGACCCATATTAGGGGTTACTTATTCTAATAGGAGAAATTATGGTGGCCTATCTGAGACCCTGGCACTGTATAGAATCAGTTAAAGTATCGGCATTGTGGCATCATGTTATAGGTGATCAGTCTGCTACACAGTAGGCTACAGTATAACTTCCAGAAGCAGCTACTCTCCTTCCCATGAAGAGAGAGATGAGAGTCGCGGTTCCCCCTTTTGGAGGGCCATGGAGTGAGAGCGGAGAGTGAGAGTGGTAGGTCCCCTTTTTTGGAGTGCCATGAAGAGAGAGATGAGAGTCGCGGTTCCCCCTTTTGGAGGGCCATGGAGTGAGAGCGGAGAGTGAGAGTCGCGGTTCCCCCTTTTTTGGAGGGCCATGAAGAGAGAGATGAGAGTCGCGGTTCCCCCTTTTGGAGGGCCATGGAGTGAGAGCGGAGAGTGAGAGTCGCGGTCCCCCTTTTGGAGGGCCATGAAGTGAGAGATGAGAGTGGTGTTCCCCCTTTTGGAGTGCCATTGATTTACGTTACTGAGCTGAATAGAGAGAGGCATCGGGAAGAAGACATTGTGGAGGAGGGAGGGAGAGAGAGATGGAGAGAGGAAGAGAGAGAGGGGTGTGTGTAGAGAGGAGAGGAGGATAGAGGAGAGGAGAGGGGGAGAGAGGAGAGGGGGAGAGAGGAGAGGAGGATAGAGGAGAGGGGGAGAGCGCCACAGATGTGTGTAGCTCGTCTCGGACATCTGTTCTCTCTGCTGCCATTGTCAAGAAAACATTTAAGATGGTGGACAGCACACAGGACATCTCATACTACAATACTACTGAATACTTCATTTAAGATGGTGGACAGCACAGCACATCTCAATTCTACAATACTACTTAATACTTCATTTAAGATGGTGGACAGCACACAGGACATCTCAATGCTACAATACCACTGAATACTTCATTTAAGATGGTGGACATCTCAATACTACTGAATACCTCATTTAAGATGGTGGACAGCACAGGACATCTCAATACCACAAGCCAAGACCTCTTTTCTTAGCCGAGCTCCATTAAGCAGGAGGGGTGTAGAGTCCAGCACTATTCTGACACGTTTTTCTCATGACTTCCTATCGAAACAACTTGAGCACTTTCAAGAGGTGTTCAGCCCCTCGGTGACAATGCTGGTGCAGATGGGTAGGTTTGGGGACCCAGCGGGTGTAATAACGGGTAGGCTTGGGGGACCAGTTTCAATGCTTCCTTTAGAGACTTGTTTGTGAACAGAATAAGGAAATTGAGTGTGTATTAGATGTGTAGAGTTGTGCTTGAGTGTGTATTAGATGTGTAGAGTTGTATTTGAGTAGTTGTGTAGAGTTGTGTTTGAGTGTGTATTAGATGTGTAGAGTTGTGTTTGAGTAGTTGTGTAGAGTTGTGTTTGAGTGTGTATTAGATGTGTAGAGTTGTGTTTGAGTAGTTGTGTAGAGTTGTGTTTGAGTAGTTGTGTAGAGTTGTGTTTGAGTGTGCATTAGTTGTGTAGAGTTGTGTTTGAGTAGTTGTGTAGAGTTGTGTTTGAGTGTGTATTAGATGTGTAGAGTTGTGTTTGAGTGTGTATTAGTTGTGTAGAGTTGTGTTTGAGTGTGTATTAGATGTGTAGAGTTGTGTTTGAGTGTGTATTAGATGTGTAGAGTTGTGCTTGAGTGTGTATTAGATGTGTAGAGTTGTGTTTGAGTGTGTATTAGATGTGTAGAGTTGTGTTTGAGTGTGCATTAGATGTGTAGAGTTGTGCTTGAGTGTGTATTAGATGTGTAGAGTTGTGTTTGAGTGTGTATTAGTTGTGTAGAGTTGTGCTTGAGTGTGTATTAGTTGTGTAGAGTTGTGTTTGAGTAGTTGTGTAGAGTTGTGCTTGAGTGTGTATTAGTTGTGTAGAGTTGTGCTTGAGTGTGTATTAGTTGTGTAGAGTTGTGCTTGAGTGTGTATTAGTTGTGTAGAGTTGTGCTTGAGTGTGTATTAGTTGTGTAGAGTTGTGCTTGAGTGTGTATTAGATGTGTAGAGTTGTGTTTGAGTGTGTATTAGATGTGTTTGCTAGCTGGGCCTACATTTCTTCTCCTCTTCTAGTTCTAGCAGCATATTATGCATGCACATGTACATCCCGCTGATTTCGTTTGTTTTGATTTCACCTCTTTACATTGTTTGGCGTTTGCATAGCCTACTGTAACAATGTTGACCTTGTTCAGTTTTCAGCGTCGCTCCTTTAATTGAGTTTGACCACTTCCTTTCTTCATCCCGGTCGTGTCCACAACTGGTGTTGACATGCGTCCCATGACTTGGGGCTTTCTGCAGGATCCTCCGCTGGCACCCCCAATATTTACGCCCCATCTTTCACACACCCCCACCCTCTGGACACCCACCCCCTGGGCCCCCAATACTTACGACTGATCTTTCACACACCCCCACCCCCACCCTCTGCATGGACTCCACCCACCCCACCTTCTGCATGGACTCCACCCACCCCCACCTTCTGGCACCCCCAATATTTACGGCGGCTCTTTCACACCTAGAAAGATCAGGAAGCACGCTAAGGGCTTTTTCTGAACAGGGAAATAGGGGCGCTCCACCCTCATACTCATGAACGGCCATCTGGGTACTTTGCTCTTAAATTTGCGTTACGCCCCTTTATGGGTGAAAACAAACCGAATGTCTCATCAACTTACATGCTACATCGGCTAGCCTAAATGAACACATTCCATGCTTCAGCCACGGCTGTTTGGCTATATTATTTGAACAGCTGGCAACACAACACGTTTTCGGCATGTTGCGCGTGAACAACGCTAGTCTACAGGTCCGTATCTGTCCGTATCCGTATCATTCGTATCTTACAAAAGGGTGTAACGCACATGGAAAACATCACACTGTTCATGAGTATACCTCTGCGGGTGCGCCCTCATACTTTAAAAAAATAAATATATATATTTGAGCGCCCCTAGTAAATTTCTCAATCACTGGGACACACACACCCCCCTTCACCCCCTGCAACCTGCCATGTTGCTCCCTCCTGCCATGATGCTCCCTCATGCCACAAAATCCTAGAAAAAGCCCAACAACCCCCTAATACACTACACTGGTTGGTTGCTGAACTTTGTCGATGAATATAAACTCCAACTTCAAAAATAAATAAGATAAAGAAGCAATCATCAGATTTTTTCTTTATTATATATATATATAATAATTAGTATATTATTATTATTATTATTATTATTATTATTATTATTATTATTATTTTTTTATTTTTTTTATTATTATTTTAATCGCCTCACGTGAGAGGATTTAAAAACTCTCTGTTTCTTTGCCCTGAGCGGTGAGAGGGGCTGGTGAAGTGCAAACCGGCAAACCGCTAAAACCTCCTCATTGCAGCTCCGCTAAAACCTCCTCATTGCAGCCCGCTCCTCTAAAACCTCCTCATTGCAGCTCGCTCCGCTAAAACCTCCTCATTGCCGCCCGCTCCGCTAAAACCTGCTCATTGCAGAGTGCAAACCTGCCCGCTCCGCTAAAACCTCCTCATTGCCGCCCGCTCCGCTAAAACCTCCTCATTGCTGCCCGCTAAAACCTCCTCATTGCCGCCCGCTCCGCTAAAACCTCCTCATTGCAGCCCGCTCCTCTAAAACCTCCTCATTGCAGCCCGCTCCTCTAAAACCTCCTCACTGCAGCCCGCTCCGCTAAAACCTCCTCACTGCAGCCCGCTAAAACCTCCTCACTGCCGCCCGCTAAAACCTCCTCATTGCAGCCCGCTCCTCTAAAACCTCCTCATTGCAGCCCGCTCCTCTAAAACCTCCTCACTGCAGCCCGCTCTGCTAAAACCTCCTCATTGCAGAGTGCAAACCATCTAAAACCTTCTCTCATTGCAGAGTACAAACCGTCTAAAACCTTCTCTCATTGCAGAGTGCAAACCGTCTAAAACCTTCTCTCATTGCAGAGTACAAACCGTCTAAAACCTTCTCTCATTGCAGAGTGCAAACCGTCCAAAACCTTCTCATTGCAGAGTGCAAACCGTCTAAAACCTTCTCTCATTGCAGAGTGCAAACCGTCCAAAACCTTCTCATTGCAGAGTGCAAACCGTCTAAAACCTTCTCTCATTGCAGAGTGCAAACCGTCCAAAACCTTCTCTCATTGCAGAGTACAAACCGTCTAAAACCTGCTCATTGCAGAGTGCAAACCTGCCCGCTCCGCTAAAACCTTCTCATTGCCGCCCTCTCCGCTAAAACCTGCTCATTGCAGAGTGCAAACCTGCCCGCTCTGCTAAAACCTTCTCTCATTGCAGTCATTATATGAGATTTACGAGGGCTTCCAGGCTGAAGTGCGAGCCTACACCTCCTACACCTTTGACATCCGAGCTCGGCTTTCAAGAGAAGTAGGGCTTGAAAACGGGGTTCAGGCTGACCTGGAGGTGTATGTGTGTGTGTGTGGGTGTGGGTGTGTGTGTGTGTGTGTGTGTGGGGTGCGTGCGTGCGGCGCGTGTGTGTGTGTGTTGTTGAGGCAGGGCCTGGAGACGTTGTGTATGAAGGTCATCTAGAGAAAGGAAAAGCGCTAAACATGCCCTCTGCACGCCCTCTCCCCTCCGCACGCCCTCTCCCCTCCCCCTCTCCCACGCCAGCGCCGCCAGCGCTTCCCGCCCAAAAGGAGGAGCGCTTTAAAGGAGGTGCCCTTTTTACCCTTTCAAGAGGCGCCCTTTTTGCCCCCTTTTCTAGGTTAGCCTTGTGGCCTTCTGTGGTCGCAGCCAGAGAGGAAACAATGCCCTTTTTACCTTTTTTTGACCCTGTTTCTGGGCACCCTTGTACCCCTTTTCTGGGTAAGCCTTGAGCCTTCTGTGGTCTGGGAGTGAGTGGAAGCGATGTCTGTTTTTCTTATGGCAGAATGTTATGTGGGCTTTAAATCCGCTGGTCAGCAGTGGCGATGGCGATGTTGAGGTGACCTCGATACAGGAGACAGTTGGTCTACATGCCTGGATGGTGGTGGGCGTGCATGCGTGCGCGTGTGTCTGTGTGTGTGCGTGTGTCTGTGTGTGTGTGTGTGTGTGTGTGTGTGTGTGTGTGTGTGTGTGTGTGTGTGTGTGTGTGTGTGTGTGTGTGTCTGTGTGTGTGTGTGTGTGTGTGCGCGCATGTATGCGACTCGGCTGTAACTAGGTTGTCTGGGGGAGACATTCTCTCTAGGCGTGGTGTGTGAGAGCGAGAGGGACATTTTCTGAAGGCATGGTGTGTGTGTCTGTGTCTGTGTCTGTGTCTGTCTGTGTGTGTGTGGTGTATGACGTTTTCTCAAGGCGTGGTGTAGGCTTGGCACACATTTAGGAGGATGGCTTACTAGAGACGGGGAGACAGTTGAGCTCCAAATTAAGAGCGGGAAATTGTCTGAACCAATAAAATCAAGACGAGACTCGTTTGCATGTTTTCATTTGGATGGAAGAGCATGGGGGGAGTGGGTAGTGCTGGTGGTGGTGGTGGTGGTGGGGCTCCAATTTTAAGTGTGTCTGATTTAATTGGTCTCAGTGGACATTGTCTTGCTGTCCCACTGGGGGAGTCTCCGTTAGCTTCCATTGCCATTCCTGACTCCATGTCATGATTGTGGAATCTGGAGGCTACCTCTCAAATGAACAGGGGCAGGAGAACAGGAGAACAGGAGAACAGGGGCAGGAGAACAGGGGCAGGAGAACAGGAGAACAGGAGAACAGGAGAACAGGGGCAGGAGAACAGGAGAACAGGAGAACAGGAGAACAGGGGCAGGAGAACAGGGGCAGGAGAACAGGAGAACAGGAGAACAGGAGAACAGGAGAACAGGAGAACAGGAGAACAGGGGCAGGAGAACAGGAGAACAGGGGCAGGAGAACAGGGGCAGCAGAACAGGAGAACAGGGGCAGGAGAACAGGGGCAGGAGAACAGGAGAACAGGAGAACAGGAGAACAGGAGAACAGGAGAACAGGGGCAGGAGAACAGGAGAACAGGGGCAGGAGAACAGGGGCAGGAGAACAGGAGAACAGGGGCAGGAGAACAGGAGAACAGGAGAACAGGAGAACAGGAGAACAGGGGCAGGAGAACAGGGGCAGGAGAACAGGGGCAGGAGAACAGGGGCAGGAGAACAGGGGCAGGAGAACAGGAGAACAGGGGCAGGAGAACAGGAGAACAGGAGAACAGGAGAACAGGGGCAGGAGAACAGGAGAACAGGGGCAGGAGAACAGGGGCAGGAGAACAGGGGCAGGAGAACAGGAGAACAGGAGAACAGGGGCAGGAGAACAGGAGAACAGGAGAACAGGAGAACAGGGGCAGGAGAACAGGAGAACAGGAGAACAGGAGAACAGGAGAACAGGAGAACAGGGGCAGGAGAACAGGGGCAGGAGAACAGGAGAACAGGAGAACAGGAGAACAGGAGAACAGGAGAACAGGAGAACAGGGGCAGGAGAACAGGGGCAGGAGAACAGGGGCAGGAGAACAGGAGAACAGGAGAACAGGAGAACAGGGGCAGGAGAACAGGGGCAGGAGAACAGGAGAACAGGGGCAGGAGAACAGGAGAACAGGAGAACAGGGGCAGGAGAACAGGAGAACAGGAGAACAGGGGCAGGAGAACAGCAGAACAGGAGCATCAGTGGTGAAGAGAGGCAGCAGACTGGTGGGGAATAGGGGCAGAATCGGTGTGTGATGAAGTTGACTTTGTGCTCTACATTTGAGCTGTGGGTGACTAAGCAGGCTTGCTGTAACTATTATGCCATCATCACATGTTGGTCAGTGATTTTAATTGTGTATATGCTATATGCTATTGTGTTAATCAGAGAGACTGGATAAGATAGTCCAAGTTTCACATATTTTTCTGGACAGTACATGAATTGCGGTTTGCCACGGACTGCATTTCACGGTTCGGTATGGTGTGTGAATTGTACGGTTTCGGTTTTCGGTGCGGTTTGTACCATCCCTAATCATGACATGTTGTTGGTCACTGGGAAAGGTGGATGCAGCCATTTTCAGTTTCAGCTGATTCTGGATCTCCAGGAAGCAGATGTGTGTCAGTCCAGTCCAGCCCAGCCTGGCGCTCAGCATGAAAACAAGTGCTGTACACCGTTGTCTGGCACAGCGTGGTAACGTTGATCTAGGGCGGGGGTTCTCAACCTTTTTTTTAATAAATGCCCCCTGGACCAGAGATTCTTTAATAGAGATATGCCAACATAATAGGTTTCTATGGGCACCTAACGTGACCAGGTTCCGGTCTGCCTAAAGGTGCGTGTCATAATGCTCCTACAATGAATAGAACAGTCCTTAGGTCTGCCTAGGTCTGCCTAAAGGGGGCCATAATAGAACCAGGAAACAATGGGCCAATGGAACCTCTCTCTCTCTACTCTCTCTGCTTGGACTACATCATAACCCTCTCTACGTCCCCTTGACCATAAGCCTGCCAACACCCCCTAAACCTCATCATAAGCCTGCCAACACCCCCCTAGACCTCATCATACGCCTCCCAACACCCCCTAAACCTCATCATAAGCCTGCCAACACCCCCCTAGACCTCATCATACGCCTCCCAACACCCCCCCAGACTACATCATAACCCTCTCTACGTCCCCTTGACCATAAGCCTGCCAACACCCCCCTTAGTATTACAATATAAAATAGACTAATTCCCACTAGGTAACCAGTTTACTCTGGACCACCGAAACATGCTTTACTATTGTTTGACACAGAGTTGTTGGCAAGGCTCCATGTTTGTTGTGGGAGCTTAGGACGATGTCTGTAAACTGTGAGAAATGTAATCTACTGTAGATTAGCTGCAATGCAAGAATGCAAGACCCTAGCTTTAAAGCGGCTAGTGACTAGCGTTAGCTTACTGTCTATGCCTGTCGTCAAGGGCTGAATACTGTGTTGTGTGACCCAGATTTGCTTAACTAATATGCAGCAGGAACTCCCAAGTTAATACAGAAGTTTATTATGCAGCACCTAGTAAAATGATGACCACATCTCCCCTCTTAGAAAGAAATCTTAATTTAGTTTTAATTTTAAAGTGTGAGGAAAGCAGACTGGAGAGGAGAGGGGAGGGGAGGAGAGAGGAGAGGGGAGGGGAGGAGAGGAGAGAGGGGAGGAGAGGAGAGGGGAGGAGAGGAGAGGAGGAGAGGAGAGGAGGAGGAGAGGAGAGGAGAGGAGAGGAGAGGAGAGGAGAGAGGGAGGAGAGAGGGAGGAGAGAGGAGAGGAGAGGAGAGGAGAGGAGGGAGGGGAGAGGAGAGGAGAGGGGAGGGGAGGGGAGGGGAGGGGAGGGGGAGGAGAGGAGAGGAGAGGAGAGGAGAGGAGAGGAGAGGAGGAGAGAGGAGAGAGGAGGAGAGAGGAGAGGAGAGGAGAGGAGAGGAGAGGAGAGGAGAGGAGAGGAGAAGAGAGGAGAGGAGAGGAGAGGAGAGGAGGAGAGAGGAGGAGAGGGGAGTATAGGAGAGGAGAGGAGGACAGGAGAGGAGAGGAGAGGAAAGGAGAGGGGAGGAGCAGAGGAGGGTAGAGGAGAGGGAAATGAGAGGAGAGGAGGGTAGAGGAGAGGGAAAGGAGAGGAGAGAGGAAAGGAGCGGGGAGAGAAAAGGAGAGGGGAGAGGAAAGGAGAGGGGAGAGGAGAGGAGAGGGGAGGAGAGGAGAGAAGAGGAGCGGGGCTGTCTTGTTTTCCAGTGAGCGTATTCCTCCTTCCTGGCAGCAGCCTGTGAGAAACACACAGACAAGCTTTGGGGGTGGTAGGAGTGTGTAGTGTGTGTAGTGTGTGTAGTGTGTGTAGTGTGTGTAGTGTGTGTAGTGTGTGTAGTGTGTGTAGTGTGTGTAGTGTGTGTAGTGTGTGTAGTGTGTGTAGTGTGTGTAGTGTGTGTAGTGTGTGTAGTGTGCGTAGAGTGAATAGTGTGTGTAGTGTGTGTAGTGTGTGTAGTGTGTGTAGTGTGTAGTGTGTATAGTGTGTATAGTGTGTGTAGTGTGTGTAGTGTGTGTAGTGTGTGCAGTGTGTGCAGTGTGTGTAGTGTGTGTAGTGTGCGTAGTGTGCGTAGTGTGCGTAGTGTGCGTAGTGTGCATAGTGTGCGTAGTGTGTGTAGTGTGTGTAGTGTGCAGTGTGCGTGTGTGTGTGTGTGTGTGTGTCGCTCACAGCTGTCTTCCTCCACACAACAAGTTTTGAACCTCTGTGACCGGGAGGAGGTTGCATGTGCTCTGGATTTCCTGTAGAAATAAAAAAGTGATCCTACTGACTTTGCTGCAGGAATTGTCCTCCGGAGTTTGTATTGTAATTGTGATCATTTTGAAATCAATCAAATGAAAGATGAAGTGCAGATTTAAAAAGTGCTCCCAATTATGAATGTTGGCAAAGCCATAGAATGGCTGTGAACATGACAATGTTTACAAGGTAAGAATGAGGCTGTGTGCTACTGGGTGATTTCTAACAGATGAGCTTGATGACGCTCTCACTCACTCACACTCAAAAATACTGAATCAAACCAAGATAAAGCAAAACACGCCCACTCAATGCAAAAGCGTGTGCTCAAGTTGGGTCTCCTAAGGAGGCTTTGTCCCCTACTTCTTCTCTTTTTGAGGTGTTTGCGCAAGACATGCGCTACCGCCATCTACAGCGCTAAGGGGACTTAATTGATTCTCAACCTCAGGACTCCAAAGGTCTCCTAACCGACGGTCTCCTAAAGGTGCGTTCACCCGACATAAAGTGGATAACGGAAAAGAAACAAAATGATGCTTCTTGTTAGATCCAGCTTCTTTGTCACGCTCCTCCGCTGATGCAAAGCTTTCCCATGTAGGCTACAGCATTTAGGCTTGGCAGTCTTCCATATTTGATGTTGACGTGGAGGGTGTTGCAGCTTCTTCTCGTGTTCTGGATCTTTTCCATTGGACATCGCAGCAGTGAGGGAACACAGTAGAGCAGGGATGTCAAACTCAGGCCCGGGGGCCAAATTTGAC
>NC_085873.1:54688879-54691379 GCF_034702125.1 Engraulis encrasicolus | reverse complement strand
GGCTTTACGGGCATAGTGATCGACTGGTTAAAATCGTACTTACAACAAAGAAGTTTTTTTGTCGCCATTGGAAGACATACTTCATTACCAATGTCTCTGGATTATGGGGTCCCCCACGGCTCCATTCTGGGACCACTACTGTTCAATCTGTATATGTTGCCACTGGGACACATTATCGAGAATAACTCCATAAATTACCATAGCTATGCGGATGATACCCAGCTCTACTTATCTATATCCCCAAATGACTATACCCCCCTTGAATCACTCTATCATTGCATGGACCAAATTAACAAATGGATGTCTCACAATTTCCTCCAGCTGAACACAGATAAAACTGAAGTAATTATATTTGGGAAAAGAGAGGAGAGACAAAAGATTGCTACTATCCTTGAAACGAAGGGACTGAAAGCAAGGGAAACAGTAAAAAATCTTGGGGTCCTCATTGACAGTGACCTAAACTTCAACAGTCACATGAAAGCTATTACTAAGTCTGCATTTTATCACATAAAAAACGTCTCTAAATTTAGGGGCCTGATGTCTAAACATGATCTGGAGAAGCTAATACATGCCTTTATTTCTAGTAAAGTTGATTACTGTAACAGTCTTTTTACTGGCCTCCCCAATAAAACCATTAAACAGCTTCAACTTGTACAAAACGCAGCTGCAAGGGTTCTTACAAAGACAAGGAAGTTCGACCACATTACTCCAATTTTAAGATCGCTGCATTGGCTCCCAGTAAGCTACAGAATTGATTTTAAGGCTATGCTACTTGTGTTTAAATCACTAAATGGAATGGGACCCACATATCTACTGGATATGTTTCAGCTGTATGCACCAACTAGGTCACTAAGGTCAACGGAGAAGAATTTGCTGGTGATTCCAAAAGTCAAAACAAAGTGTGGAGAGGCAGCCTTTAGCTTCTATGCTTCAAAGCTTTGGAACCAGCTTCCAGATGACATAAAAAATGCACCCACTATTGATAGCTTTAAATCTAGACTCAAGACTAAGCTGTTCTCAGATGCTTTCCCCTAGCTTAAATTACTTATTCTTATTATTTTTATTTTTTATTTAATTTGTTTTATTTTATTTTATTTTATTATTATTTTTACCTTATGTTTTATCTTAATGTTTTTAAATGCTTTTTGACTCTAATTCATTTCCTTCTTTCTTCCCTGTTTCCTTTCATTTACATTTGTGAACTTTGTGAAGCACATTGAGTTGCACCTGTGTATGAAATGCGCTATATAAATAAACTTGCCTTGCCTTGCCTTGCCTTGCCTTTTATTATTTTATCTAAAAATCAGAGAACTATGGGTACATTCTGTCAACTCTGTTACGGGCAAATTAAGGTAAATATCAACTAAATGCAATAGCCTACATGGTAAAATCATGTGTTCCCTGACAGAGTATTTGTCCATATATCCATTTATTTAACTTTGAGTTTTCTATGATAAATATTCTTTTTTCAGGAGTTAAAACATTGAGCCGTTTCACTGAAAAGTTGCCAAGAGTGTTTACATTTTCTCCATAAAAAGCTTTAAAAATCTTTTAAATGCTTTGAAATTTCATGTAAGGAGTTAGTTAGTTATGGCACTGCTTCTGGTGTATGTATTAACAAGAAAACATATTTAATTATCTTTTTTTGAGCAAAAACAAACAACTTTTGTAACAGAGTTGACGGGACAAACGTAACAGAGGTTGACACTGTCAAGCTCTGATATTGTGTTGCCAGATTTGTCTGACCATTCCCAGCCCAAACAGTGCTCAAAAACCTAAATTCTAAATTCTTCCCAATTTCAACAAAGTGTATTGATTTCTGAGGCAATATTAACATTTTTCTTAACCATTTTTACCTGCAGATGGCCATGCCAAGCAGCCCAATTGGGCGGGTAACCGCCCAATCTGGCAACACTGGCAAAATGTAACAGAGTTGACGATAACAGAGTTGATTTTTTTCACTATTTTGTGATTTTACTCCATGTGCTATCTCTAACTAGATACCACACATCATAACTAAAGCCACACTTTAATGAAGTTTCATAGTAAAATTGATTTTAGAAAATTGAAAGAGAGATTTACTACAGAATCATAGTAACAGAGTTGACGCACAATAAATATACTCTTGGTGTGTTCTCAACATTTAGCACAAATTATTAGGAGAGACAGTTAAACATACCATAGTTCCCTTCCAAGGAAGTGAAGAAAAGGAAGTGACACCATTTGGTGCAGGTTATATGGTTTTATATAAATGCTATAGATTATTTTTATGTTGTTTTATGCCAGACGTAACAGAGTTGACAAACCCCATGGGACAGGTAAAAAACATTTTTTAAAAATATCAAGATCAGCTGTGTTACAGGAAAAAAACATTCTCTGCAACAGAATATATTTATATTTATAGATTTATCATAAAAAATCTGCAAATTTTACAGAATTATGTTATGTTTATTCAAGTTGAACATGTGAATCTCTATAGTGGGACATGCGATTTTGATGA